>NC_046155.1:144646867-144668673 GCF_011064425.1 Rattus rattus
GCAGAGAACTGTTTATCCGGTCTGTTTCCTTCAGGTTCCGGCGGTGTCTCAGGCAGGGCTCCTGCCTCACCTGGGCCCTCTCCCACGGGAGCCCAGAGGCCTTATACAGTTTCCTCTTGGGCCAGGGATGTGGGCAGGGGTGGGCAGTGTTGGTGGTCTCTTCTGCTCTGCAGCCTCAGGAGTTCCCACCTGACCAGGCTGTAAGGTATCTCTCCCACGGGTTCTGGGACAACTTGAGTATTTCTTATTTCGAATGTTATTCCCTTTCCTGGTTTATGGGCCAGCATCCCCCTAACCCCCCCTCCCCTTCAATATGGGTGTTCCCCTCCCCATCCTCCTCCCATTACTGCCCTCCCCCCAACAATCACGTTCACTGGGGGTTCAGTATTAGCAGGACCAAGGGCTTCCCCTTCCACTGGTGCTCTTACTAGGCTATTCATTGCTACCTATGAGGTTAGAGTCCAGGGTCAGTCCATGTATAGTCTTTGGATAGTGGCTTAGTTCCTGGAAGCTCTGGTTGGCTGACATTGTTGTTCATATGGGGTCTCGAGCCGTCTCGTGTAATTCTTACAGGTCTGCCTTTATATGTCACTTGACACTTTTCCCTTACTGTTTTTAATATTCTTTCTTTGTTTTGTGCATTTGCTGTTTTAACTATTATGCGATGGGAGGAATTTCTCTTCTGGTCCAATCTATTTGGAGTTCAGTAGGCTTCTTGTATGTTTATGGGCATCTCTTTCTTTAGGTTAGGGAAGTTTTCTTCTATAATTTTGTTGAATATATTTACTGACCCTTTAAGTTGAAAGTCTTCACTTTCTTTGTATACCTATTATCCTTGGGTTTGATCTTCTCATTGAGTCCTGGATTTTGTGTATGTTTTGGAGCTTTTGCATTTTACATTATCTTTGACAGTTGTGTTGATGTTTTCTATGGTATCTTCTGTCCCTGAGATTCTCTCTTCTATCTCTTGTATTCTGTTGGTGATGCTTGTGTCTACGGCTCCTTGTCTCTTCCTTTGTTTTCCTATATCCAGCGTTGTCTCCCTTTGTGCTTTCTTTATTGTTTCTCTTTCCATTTTCAATTCCTTCACCTGTTTGGTTGTGTTTTCCTGTAATTCTTTCAGGGATTTTTGTGTTTCCTCTCTAAGGGGTTCTATTTGTTTACTTGTGCTTTCCTGCATTTCTCTAAGGAAGTTCTTTATGTCTTTCTTAAAGTTCTCCAACATTATCAAAAAATGTGATTTCAAACCAAAATTTGGCTTTTCTGGTGTTTTTGGATCTGCAGTATTTTCTTTGGTGTGAGAACTGGGCTCTGTTGATGCCAAGTAGTCTTGGTTTCTGTTGATTAGGTTCCTGTGCTTGCCTCTAGCCATTGGTTGTCTGTGGTGTTTGCTACTCTCATTGTTTCTGGGTATGACTTGGCCCTGTTGTAGGCCTCTGTGTCAGCACTCCTGTAGAACTGTTTTCCTGTTTTCTTTCAGCCTTTCCTGAGAACAGGTGCTCTGCTGTCAGCTATGGTTGTGCTCCTGGAGACTGTCTTCCAGCTCCAGGTGCACTCAGGAATCAAAGGGTTCTGCCCCTGATTGCTTGTGTATGTCCTTGCACCCAGCGGGCACAGTTGGCACTATGCAATTCCCTCTTTGGTCTGGACTGTGGGCAGAGGGTATTCTCCTCTGACTTCTCAGGAGTATCTACACTTCTGAGGTTCCAGTTCTTTCCCCAACAGGATTTGGGTGCAGGGATTTGTTTGGCTGGATTAGTTCAGTTCTGGGCGGAGACCAAAACTGCGGGTACCGGCTGCTGTCTGTTCCTATATCCCTCTGTCCAGAGGCACTGTGCAGTTTTCCCTTGGACCAGGGATGTTGGCTGAGGTGTGCAGAGGTGGCAGTCTGCCCTTTGGCCTTGTGATGTCTGCACTTCTTGGTGGTCTCCCACGGACTCTTTTTTTTTTTTTAAAAAAAGATTTTTTATTTATATGAGTACACTGAAGCTGTCTTCAGACACACAAGAAAAGGGCATCAGATTCTATTATAGATGGTTGTGTGCCATCATGTGGCTGCTGGGATTTGAACTCTGATCCTCTGGAGGAATGGTCAGTGCTCTTAACCACTGAGTCATCTCTCCAGCCCACTTTACATCTCTTTGAGCAAAAGACCTGACTCTGATATTACATTTCCTGGTGCTCTTTTTCTTCTCAACTTGTGCATTCTGTCTTTCTTTTTGTACTGTTTGTCTTTTGTAATTGTCAATCAGCATAATCACTAATTACCACATGATGGAGTCAAATCTTGAAATTTCCTCTACTAATGAAATTAGTCTAAAACTTCAATTTAGCAACCAGCAGAATATTAAGGTAAGGGAAAAAAAAAACAAAACAAAACCAGTCACATTCTTTGTCTAAATAGCACAAGAATAGTCTTTAATCCAGTTGAATGAGGTGATTAATTTGAGTAATTTATTATTAAAGGAAGTATTTGAATGTCAAAACTGGAGTGAGAAAAGTCATAAAATAAAGCTTAAGATTAGATTACAGTCATTGGTTTTGGCTATTTGGCAATTTTTGGTCCAAAATGTCCCCCCTAACATTGGTAGTGTTGGTAACATTGTCCCAAAACAGAATGACTTTGGCTTGGGTAAACAGAAGGATTGCCTAGAGTATTTACCTATAAGCCTAAATATGGGATTTTGTTTACCAGAAAATCAGATCTCCTAAAGCAGATACTTAATCTGTTCTGTAACCTCCCTTAACCTTGCCCCAAGGTCAACTATCTTGAGCAAGGGCACTTAGCTCCTAGTCAATCCGGATTGTGTGCATTACCTCAGATCCTCACTCTGCTGACTGTATATAAATCTGGTTGCTTTCCTAACATTTGGTTCTTCTCTCTGCCTGCTGAGAGACAGACTTGGTGATTTGATCTCCAATAAATCTTTCTACCCACAGAGTGGTTTAGTTTGGTAGTTTCTCTACACCACCACTTCTGGGCAAGGCTTTCCTTTTACTTTTTATTATTTACTTTCCCCCATTTCCCCCTTCTCTTCACCATCCATTAAGCAACGTTAGGTCATTGTAGCTTCTGAGACACATCACCTACCTTTTCATAGAACATCAATTTAGGTGAAAAGACTGTGGTTTCAAGACTAATTTTGACTTTGAAAAAAGAATATAGAAAATATTTTAAGCTTTATAAAATATGATATAAAAATACTTGATTTTACAACAGTTTTTTTATTTCAAGCTAATAATCAAATAAGATAATATTATTCTGCAATTATTTTCTCTTAGTTTCTATCCAGAGATTTTCTTCCTCAATAGGAAGAAAGAAAGAGAGGAAAGAAAGAAAGAAAGAAAGGAAGGAAGGAAGAAAGAAAGAAAGAAAAAGTAAAAGAAGCAGATTTGTCCCTGTAAGTTATTTGAGTTGCTTTGGAAACAACTGTGGTCCCTGATAATTTTATTTATAGTGAGTGACAACATCTTTCAATATAGTGATTATCAGTTATCAAAAGGGAGAAGTGAGGCAGGAAAATGAATTCTGTTTAACATCCTGGGAAAGGAATGAGTTTTAGATTATAAAAATCAGTTTTAGAAAAAGAAGATAGTGGTCCGAAAGATTCACTTTTGAAAATTTGCTTAGCAAATTCAACAGGAGAAGCTGTTGAAAAGTCTTCATAGAAGTCCCTTTTAAATGTCCAATGGAACAGTATATATAAAAAGCTTTGCAAAGACATTACTACTGTATCAAATGCATAACAATACTAGTTTTTGAGAATCTAAGACACTTTGTTCAATAAGAAATATTGTGTTCTCTCTTAAGAAAACTATGTATTTTCTTATTTAAGAGTTGTTATGCAGCTATAGTAGTGAATTTATGCATATCGACGACAATTTACACTTAACAAATATTCTAATACACAGGTGATCACAGAGAAATAGAAATTAACAAGTAGCTAGTTTAAGTATCCCACGTGGAGCAAAATAGTACTAGAATTTCAATTAAGTGAGTTGGAACAAGCTTTAACCCTGCTGTGTTTAAAAAGATCCAGAGGTAGCTTTGAAGGAGGTGCTTATTATATTTCACCTGTCCCAACCTGAATGAAAAACTCTGTTCAAAGGCATCTTCTCCAAAAGGAAAGCAGTTCTTTAGCAAGCGTGATTAGGATACCTCTGCAAATATTTTGGTAGCAAATGAGTTATATTTTACAGGTTCTGTGAGGTAAATCATATGCAGGCTTGAATGCAGTTACAGTGGAAACCAGTCAAAGGTAGTATATAAATGCAGAAATGACTTTTTGTAAACTTTATGAAATGAAACTCAATTGTTAAATACTATTCATGTGTTGTAAAACATCTTTTGGATTTCTAAACATTTTGAAGGTGAAGTTAATTGCAGAGGTAAATGCAAAAAAAAAAAAAAAGCAAAAAAGTAAATAAAGCCAAATTACCATGTGCCCTTACTTATGTGGCATCAAACCCTTTTTTTTTTTATTAACTTGAGGTATTTTTATTTACATTTCAATGTTATTCCCCTTTCCCGGTTTCCGGGCAAACATCCCCTCCCTTTTTATGGGTGTTCCCTCCCCACCTCCCCCTTGCCGCCCCCCCCAACAATCTCGTTCACTGGGGTCTAGTCTTAGCAGGACCAAGGACTTTCTCTTACACTGGTGCTCTTACTAGGATATTCATTGCTACCTATGAGGTCAGAGTCCAGGGTCAGTCCATGTATAGTCTTTAGGTAGTGGCTTAGTCCCTGGAAGCTCTAGTTGCTTGGCATTGTTGTTCATAAGGGGTCTTGAGCCCCTTCAAGCTCTTCCAGTTCTTTCTCTGATTTCTCTCCCTACTTATTCAATATAGTTCTTGAAGTTCTAGCCAGAGCAATCAGACAACAAAAGGAGGTCAAAGGGATAAAAATTGGAAGGGAAGAAATCGAAATATCACTATTTGCAGATGATATGATAGTATATTTAAGTGATCCCAAAAGTTCCACCAGAGAATTTCTAAAGCTGATAAACAACTTCAGCCAAGTGGCTGAGTATAAAATTAACTCAAATAAATCAGTAGCCTTCCTCTACCCAAAAGAGAAACAAGGTGAGAAAGAAATTAGGGAAACGACACCCTTCATAATAGACCCAAACAATATAAAGTACCTAGGTGTGACTTTAACCAAGCAAGTAAAAGATCTGTACAATAAGAACTTCAAGACACTGAAGAAAGAAATTGAAGAAGACCTCAGAAGGTGGAAAGATCTCCCATGATGGTGGATTGGCAGGATTAACATAGTAAAAATAGCCATTTTACCAAAAGCGATCTACAGATTCAATGCAATCCCCATCAAAATACCAATCCAATTCTTCAAAGAGTTAGACAGAACAATTTGCAAATTCATCTGGAATAACAAAAAACCCAGGATAGCTAAAACTATTCTCAACAATAAAAGGACTTCAGGGGGAATCACTATCCCTGAACTCAAGCAATATTACAGAGCAATAGTGATAAAAACTGCATGGTATTGGTACAGAGATAGACAGATAGACCAATGGAACAGAATCGAAGACCCAGAAATGAACCCACACACCTATGGGCACTTGATTTTTGACAAAGGAGCCAAAACCATCCAATGAAAAAAGAGCATTTTCAGCAAATGGTGCTAGTTCAACTGGATGTCAACATGTAGAAGAATGCAGATCGATCCATGCTTATCACCCTGTACAAAGCTTAAGTCCAAGTGGATCAAGGACCTCCACATCAAACAAGATACACTCAAACTAATAGAAGAAAAACTAGGGCAGCATCTGGAACACATGGGCACTGGAAAAAATTTCCTGAACAAAACACCAATGGCTTATGCTCTAAGATCAAGAATTGACAAATGGGATCTCATAAAACTGCAAAGCTTCTGGAAGGCAAAGGACACTGTGGTTAGGACAAAATCGGCAACCAACAGATTGGAAAAGATCTTTACCAATCCTACAACAGATAGAGGCCTTATATCCAAAATATACAAAGAACTCAAGCTAGTTAGAACCGCAGGAGTCAAATAAACCCTCATTAAAAAAATGGGGTTCAGAGCTAAACAAAGAATTACAGCTGAGGAATGCCGAATGGCTCAGAACCTCTTAATAGACATCATTACTCTCACTTTTTAGCGAGCAAAGTTTCATAAGAAAACTGTTATATGAGAAAGACAATTATGGCAGTGCAAAACTATTATACATTTTTAAATAATTATATTAGTACCAATTAACTCAGTTACATGCATGTTTGATATGCACTCATTGAATATCTACTGTGAGTAAAGGAATAGAATTCCACCTTAATAACTTTTGGTGCATTAAAATGGTTTTATGTTTTTAGACTTTATGTTATAATAAGAAGTAGGTATTTAAGGGTTCGTGAACATTAAACGGAGCACACATTTGCATAGAGTTATATACCAGTATAATTGTCAGCTAGGAAAACTGAATGCATTCCCTTATAAATTTAGATGACAAAAACTCCTTTGTAAGAAAATTGGTCTCATGTTAAGTGTATGTACCCAATAAATGAAAAGGAAAAAATATTACACTGGAGAAAGGTCAGGAAGAAGCAGCTGCTAAACTTTTTTTATTGGATATTTTATTTATTTACATTTTAAATGTTATCCCCTTTCCCGGTTTCCCCTCTGGAAACCCCCATCCCATCCTCTCTCCCCCTGTTTCTATTGGGGTGCTCCCCCACCCACCCATTCCCTCCCACCTCACTGCCCTAGCATTTCCCAACACTGGGGCATCAAGCCTTCACAGGACCTCTCCTCCCATTGATGTTCAACAAGACCATCCTCTGCTACATATGCAGCTGGAGCTATGGGTCCCTCCATGTGTACTCTTTGGTTAGTGGTTTAGTCCATGGGAGCTCTGGGGGCTCTGGTTTTGATGGAGATTGCATTGAATCTGTAGATTGCTTTTGGCAAGATGGCCATTTTTACTATATTAATCCTGCCAATCCATGAGCCTGGGAAGTCTTTCCATTTTCTGAGATCTTCATTAATTTCTTTCTTGAGAGACCTAAAGTTCTTGTCATACAGATCTTTCATTTGATTAGTTAAAGTCACACCAAGGTATTTTATATTATTTGTGACTATTGTGAAGGGTGTTATTTCCCTAATTTCTTTCTCAGCCTGTTAATCCTTTGAGTAGAGGAAGGTTACTGATTTGTTTGAGTTAACTGTCTTTGCTGAAGTTGTTTATCAGGCTTATTAGTTCTCTGGTGGAATTTTTGGGGTCACTTGAGTATACTTTCATATCATCTGCAAATAGTGATATTTTGACTTCTTCCTTTCCATTTTGTATCCCTTTGACCTCCTTTCACTGTCTGATTGCTCTGGCTAGGACTTCAAGTACTATATTGAATAGGTATGGAGAGAGTGAGCAGCTGCAGCTGCTAATCTTAGAGTCAGGGGACATGGAAGAAGGTTGAGGGAAGGACTTTTGAGGGACTGAAGGGAGAAAACAGGGAAATTGATGAAATTATATTATTACTATCCTTTATAAAAATAGCAACAGTAAAATATGAATAAAGTAACCTAAAGACCCAAATTATGTAAAAATGTTTATTATGAAACAAGTGATATAGATAAGAACAAGCAACCTGAGATGTCTTTTTTGTTTTGTTGTTCAGATAATCATAAGTTTGGTCATATCAAAGGAGAAAAATAGTTCATAAACCCCACTTTTCAATAGAGGAATTATTAAAGAATTTTGAGGTCGTGTTAAGCTTCCATAGGCATGAATGCCCACTTAAGGTATAATGTGACTTGAATGATTCATATTTTTTTTATTATACAACATGTTCTTTCAAAATAGTTTATTAAATATTCACATCTGCTTATAATGTGTTTGGATCAAATCCTACCTCAATTCTCTTCTTATCAATTCTCCTACTCCCCCCATTTTTCCTCAACTCAACTTTATGCTTTCTCTCCTCCACCCCCTCCCCTTTTCTCTTTCTCCCCATCCCTCGTTCCATTCTTCCATCTTTACATTTCCCATTAATTTAGTGATATATATGTGGGACTAACCACTGGGGCACTGGTAAACTCTTAGGGCTTGCATCCTTGAGGAAAACAGACTCTCTCTTTCCTAGGAGCCATCAATTTCCCATAGCTCCAAAATGGGGTGGGAATTTCATGAAATACTCTCCAACCATACCTCCATAAATGTTAGGATTTCATGTAGTTTGATCTTGTGAAATTCCTGTATATAAAATACCAGGTGCTGTTTGTTCACGTGCACGGAGCCATATTGGATTTGGGCCTAGCCGCTTTTTGACTGCATGGTTCAAAGTGACTAGGTGACTTTGGGCTGTTTTGCCACAGAGACTCACCCGTAAGATGACTGCCATAAGTCTTAAGATTGTTGGACAAAGCCTCTCCCATGAATTTACAGCACAGGAAGATAACATTCAAGGGATGCCTCAGCTTGAGCAGATACCAGTTATCTCCTCAGTCTACACCCGGTGTCTCCACCACCTGACCTCATCGCCTGACCTCTTTGCCTCCAGCTATCACTGCCTATACCCTCATCTCCCCCTCCTTCATATTTCACAAAGGACACTCCCCCTACCTGAAAGCCTTAAAAGCTGTAACGTTCATCCCAATAAACGAGACCTTGACAACAGAATCTTGCTTGGTCTCCTTCTTCTCTCGCCCCCCATTTAGGCCCAAGGGTAGCGCCCCTTCGGGACCCTGAATAACTGGGTCCCCGCTGGCGGGGACATTCACGTGTACAGTTGTGCTATGCCTGTTAAATACTTTCCCCCCCACTACATATATCTCCTCCCTCTGGATCTTGCAAGCTTCCTGTCCCTTCTTCCACAGTGATGCCTGAGTCTTAAGCTTCTTTTTGTAGGAGATAGCTGTTAGTGCAGAGGCCCACACTGGGTAATGTGCAAATAATAAGAAACTGTGGCATGCTCAGCTCTAAATAGGACACACACAGCATGTTCTTGACCTCCCGTTATTTTCTGAATGCTATAATGGATGCTGCGGTTGGTTTTATGTAAGGAGTAGACAGAAGTGAGTCATTTAACTTATTATTAAAGAGATAGCTTAAATACAAGATTATTAGTAATGAATTTGTATCCATATTAACAAATATATTCAAAATTGAGAGAAGAACAAAATGTGAGATCATGCACTGAATTTGTTTTATCAAAGAAAGGAAAACGAACTATTATTTGAAATAGAAAATTAGCATATTCATAAATATAGAAGCATTCCTGTTACTTATTGCTTCTACAAAACAATATGTGTTTTTACTGTAAAACAGGGTGTATTTGGGACAACTTGAGGAGGATTTTATGATGGTGATTGTTATGATATTCACCATCTTTAGAAGTTCATATTAGTCTTTTGGCAATGGGAAGCCAACCATCATAGGTATGTATATATTTGCATCACTTAAAATTAAAAAGAGTAAACCAGAGATACCAATAGTGTTTCCAGTTGCAGGTTGCATCATATAATTATGCCAGAAACTCAGTGAGTGAAATTATAAAGCTGAACATGAAGTTGAGAATAGGAATGCACAAAATCCTTCTGCTGTTAGCCATGTCTCAATAGGCCTTTAAAGGCCTCCTGTGGTGACTGGTTGCTGTAGCCCATGAGCCTTCCCAACATCACTTAAGCCAGTTCTAATGGATCCTAGACAGAGTAGAATTCCAGGAAAGGCACTTCTCAGCCAAAATGATTTTATAATAACACACTTCAACTCTGCACTTCTTGAAGACGGTGGCAGTATATGTCAGACATCATGCAACCCAGAGTCTTAATTATTAATGCTCAATGGATATGATTTGTAGACAATTACAAAATATTAAAATACTGGATTAATTCTATTCATTAACTCCACAGATATATTTGTAATATCCACTAATGCACATAGTGACCCGCTTCTGAAACACCAAATATTCAAGAAATTGAAAAAGCGTAGCAACAGACCCGTATCCATAAAATAACCAATTTTCCTCATGTGTATATCTGCAGCTCTCATTTTTAATTATTTTCTTCTATAACCACATTCTTCCTGCACGACTTCCCCATGCTGAGTTGACTTGATCAAATATGCAGCTTTATAGAAGGCAGAACAAACCCATAGCACTACCTAAATAACCCAAATCATTCATAAGACTCAGATGAGGATTATTATAAGTAAAGATTGCATCATCATATGTAAAGCAGGAAAGCTATAGGATCTGACTTTTCCCTGATTTCCAGAAAGAAAAAAAATACAAAGACAATGTATTCAGTTTGGAACTGATGAGGAGAAATAGACAATCCTGAATTCTGAGAGACACAGACACTACTGAGAAACATGTCAGCATTTTATTTATCTTTTTCCTTAAAAATTCTCCTTGAGATAAACTTCTTTTTAGGCTTACATGAACATTTTTCTCGAAGATATTCCCCCAATGTGAATCAGCTGACTTGAATTGGCTTCTACTATAAATCTCCTAAATAATATATGTCTAATATGAGTCCCATAAGTAATTTATCCACATCTTAAATTCTGCAAATCAGCAAAATAGCAATGGCTGCAATTGGAAAGTCATTTTTCAAATTCTTTATACTGTAGTAGACAGCAAAACAGAGCAATTGTGCAAAGTGCATTTCTAATGCATCCCTAAAATGAGAAAATCATCATTATACCTATACAGACAGAAAAGAGAGGACACATTTTCTACAGATTTGTAATATAGTAGTCATTAGAGATTCTACTTGTGGAGTACCTGCATTTCAATAATTATGATTTTTGTAATTTAGACAATTTATTCAATAAATTTGTCTCCCATCTAATTTTTAAATATAAGTGATAATAATCTTTTCATATTCCCCATTTAGATGATGCCCCCAGTCTTGCATTAGTAATTCTATCTTCCCTGTTTATGTAGAGGGATGATGTTTTCACAGTGTTGTTTGAAGGGTTGCACCCAAGTTAAGAAGCACCTTTAATTGTTATATCAATGAATTGTGTATCTTACAAGGGGCCTTCCAGGGAGTAATGCTTTATAGATTCAGGTTTGTTAATAAATCATGAAACAATGCCATTTTCCTTGAGATCTAGTATACTATTTGTGATAGCAGAGAAAATAAGATCGTATAGTTCCCCCTCTCTACCCTATTGTAAACATTAAGTTGCTTTTAAGTCATTTACATTATTTCTTTTCCCTCAATAGAGGTCTGTATGAAAAAAATTACAAATGTAGAGAAAATAATAGAGGTTTCAGCTTGGAGAGTACAGATAAGACTCTTAGTAACTGTTGAGTGCTTCCTAATGGATCTTGAGAAGTGGGTAGATAATGAAAACTATGATAATTGTAGCATGTGGAGATCTGATTATAGGGCCAATGTTCTATTTTTTTTCATGAAATTCTATGACAGTGATAGTGTAAAATTCCAGCTTAAAACCAAGAATTTCTAGGGATTTATTACTGTCAATACAATAGTTACTTGTTGGTTTGACTAGCTATCTGGTAAAAAAAAAATAACTTAAAGAGCCAGGCAGTGGTAATGTATGCCTATCTATCACTTGGGAGGCAGAGTCAGGTGGATCTGAGGTTGAGACCCCCCTGGTCCACAAAGAAAGTTCCAGGACAGCCAAGGTTACACAGAAAAACCTTGTCTCAAAAAACTAAAAACCAGAATCCAAAAATCAAAACCAAACCAAATCAAACCAAACCAAAAAAAAAAAAAAAAAAAACCAAAAAAACAAAACAAAACAAAACAAAAAAAACCAAAACAAAACAAAAAAACCAAAAACAAAAGCAAAAGCAAAACCAAACTCAAACAAATAAAAACAAAAAACCTTAAAGGAGGAAGGCGTTATTTGGATTCACAGTTTGAAATCACAGTATATCATGAATGTGAATCATGGTGGCAGGGATGGGCAGGTGCTGATCACATTGCATCCATACTCAGAAAGTTTAGCTTAGCTCCTTATTTTATTCGGCCCATGCAATGGTACCATTCACATTCATGGTGAGTCTTCATTTCCTCAGCTATGTATTTTTAAATATTGTTATACTGCTATACGTTAAAGAATGTTTTCATAGTGCTTTTAAATCCAGTTATGTTGAGAATGAAGGCTAACCAGTACACCTAATAGTGCCTGTACTTCAGAAATTATGAAGGCAATTATTGGTAAACAGTTTTGAAGAAGGGAATGAATTCACCAGAATCCAATGAGAGAATGCCTGAACCATATGTCAAATAGATAGATGATAAGAAATAGGGAACAATGGAATTGTGTTGGAAGTCATGTGTGTAGTTGGTGTGAGAACCAGTGTTTCACTGTTAGAGTTAAAAAAAAAAGTATGGCATATAGCAATGAAAGAAAACAAATAAGATATAAAGTCTGTTAAGTGGTAACAACACCTTTCACAATAGCCACAAATAAAATACCTTAGCATAACTCTAACTAAGCAAGTGAAAGCCTTATATGACAATAATTTCAAGTCTCTGATAACAAAAATTGAAGGAGACATCTGAAGATGGAAATATTTCCCATGCTCATGGATGGGTAAAATTAACATAGTTAAAGTGGCCATTTTATCAAAAGCAATCTACAGATTCAATGCAATTCCCACTAAAATTCCAACACATTGTTTTACCGACCTTGGAAGAGCAATTCTCCACCTTCATCTAGAAAACCCAAAACCTCAGGATATCTAAAACAATTATGAACAATAAAAGAACTTCTGGAGGTATCACCATCCCTGATTTTAAGTTGTACTTCCCAGCAACAGTAATAAAAACTGCATGGTATTTGCGTAGAAACAGACAGGGTGACCAATGGAATTGAACTGAAGCCCAGAAATAAACCTACACATCTACAGCCACTTTATTTTTGA
The DNA here is from genome assembly GCF_011064425.1 of Rattus rattus. Taxonomy (NCBI): domain Eukaryota; kingdom Metazoa; phylum Chordata; class Mammalia; order Rodentia; family Muridae; genus Rattus; species Rattus rattus. The sequence goes on from NC_046155.1 coordinate 144,659,747, forward strand.
CAAAGAAGCTAAAAATCATGTAACAGAAAAAAAGAATGCATCTTTAACAAATTGTGCTGGTCTATTTGGATGTTTGCATGTAGAAGAATGGAAGTAGATCCAAATCTAAACCTGTACAGAATTCGAGTCCTAATGAATCAAAGACCTAATTGGATACAGTCCAAGTAGATCAAAGACCTAATTGGATATACTGAATCTAATAGAAGAGAAAATAGGATATACCTTTGAATGCATTGGTACAGGAGACCAATTTCTGAACAGAATACCAATGGCTCAGGCTCTAAGATCAACAATTGGTAAATGGGACCTCATGAAACTGAAAAAATTCTGTAAGGCAGGGGACACTGTCAATAGGACAAAATGACAGCCTACAGATTGGGAAAGAATCTTCACCAACCCTACATCTGACAGATCGCTAATATCGAAAATATATAAAGAACTCAAGAAGTCATACAGAAAAAAACCAAAATAACCAAATTAAAAAATTGGGTACAAAGCTAAACAGAATTCTCAACAGAGGAATCTTCAATGGACAAGAAGCATTTAAAGAAAATTTCAAAGTCCTTAGTCATCAGGAAAATGCAAATCAAAATGACTCTAAGGTTCTCATCTTATACCCGTCAGAATGGCTAAGATCAAAAACTGAAGTGACAATACATGATGGCCAGCTCCAACATTCTTGTACTCTCTTGAAGGTGGCCGAGAGGAAAGAACATCAAGACCAAGTCTTGAGAGATATTAGGGCTGCTTTTATTACAATAATAAAATTTATCTATCTTGATTCTACATTACTTTGCAGAGCCAACTGATCTTGACTCTTGGGGGCTCTCAGAGACTAAACCACCAACCAAGGAAGATACATGCGCTGGACCTCGGCCCATTGCATGTATGTAGTAGACCCACCTCAGATGGGTCCCCAGCAACTGGAGCTGGGCTATCCCTAAAGCTGTTGCCTGTCTGTGGAATCCATTCCCTTAGCAGGGCTACCTTGTCTTGCCTCAGTGGGAGAAGTTGCACCTAGCCCTGCAGAGACTTGTGTCAGGGTGGGCGGATATGCAGGAGGGCCTCTTTCTACTCCCTCAGAGAAGGGCAGATTATGCAAGAGGGCTATACCTGGACAGGGGCCAGCAACCAGTATGTAAAGTGAATAAATACATTAAGGAGTGTGTGTGGGGAGAAGACATACTAAAGTTAAAAAAGAAGAGAGAACACTCTACAATTCAGCAAAAATGGAAACTCAACAAAAGATCTCACTTTGGAAGACTTGAATTTTGTTGATTCTAGCATTTACGGTGACCATGAATAACTCATACAGTTTAGTTTATGGTTATAATGGTATTAGTTAGCTAATTTTTACAAAATAAAACATTCTTTTTAGGAGAGAGGAGTGAGGCTTATAGAACTCATGAAACAAACAAGACTCAGAAAGCTAAGGAAACTCTTGAAATTAACCTCACTGCTTAGCTAAGCTAGGCTTTGCGGGGTGGCTGTTGTGGTTTAGCCTCAGTATCCTGTCTGGGTACATAGATGTTCCTTCATATTCCCCTGTGGTGGTTTGAAAGAAAAGGCCCCCAATAGACCCATAGGAAGCGGCACAATTAGGAAATGTGGTCTTGTTAGAGTAGATGTGGCCTTGTTAGAGGAAGCGCATCACTGTGGGGGCAGGCTTTGAGTTCCCTTATGCTAACGCTATGCCCAGTGTGGTAGTTTCTTTCTGCTGCCTGTGGATCAAGATGTAGAACTCGCAGCTCCTTCTCCAGTATCATGCCTAGTATTTGCTTCCCACCATGCCTCTCACCATGATGATCATGTACTAAACCTCTGAGACAGTAAGCCAAGGCCAATCAAATGTTTTCTTTTGTAAGAGTTTCCATTGTCATGATGTCTCTTCACAGCAATGAAACCCTAACTAAGACAACCCCTTAGAAAATGTAATGCATGAAAAAAGATTCATCAAAGAGATGATTGGTGAACCGTGAGGTTTAAAGGTCCCACTAAATACTAGGGCGTACAGAAGGCTGTATATTATTATGTATGTTTTAGTGACATTGATATTTGAAGGCAATTGTCTTCATTTTCTTACTAAAATTGCGGGAGAATAGTAATGGGATGTTTGAGATGTGACAGAGATAAGAGAAGCTGACAGAAAATCCCAGGTCCTTTCCCTGTCCCTAACAGGCAATCTAGCATCTGCAGCGCAGGAAGAAATGAGAAAGAGATTAGTCTTTGCTGTTTCATTCCTTGAAGAGGAATGCTCTCCTAAGCTTTATCTTTGTAACCCCATCAATCCCAAGGCAGTGGGCTGCCATTTGGAATCCCTTGATAAGTGGGATCATGTATGGTTGGGCTATTTGAATTGTGGGGAGCAGTACATAGGAATCAGACTTCTTTTGTCCTCACTGTTTCTATAAATAGCAAATATACTCTTTGGAATCTACTGCTTTTGAATGTGTATTTTTTTCCATTTGGAATTAGAAAATTGGTATAGTATGCACAGTAAATTTTCTCCATAGGAATCTTTTTTTTAAAGTATGCTAAGGCCCTTAATTTTGTCTGCAAAATAATAAGCCTTAGTACAATGGATGTTAGGAGAAAATCAGATCGACTTGAGAGGTCTCACATTTTATATTAGACAGTCAAATTGCAAATGATGGGACTTAGGGTCTCAAGCTGTGAATAAACTATATCTTTACTTATCAGCTCATAATTGAGAGTATTTAAGTATATACTTTGGTCTTAAAAATAATTATGGCAATTTGTACATTCAGTTGTTCAATATCCTGCCCAATAAAGATGAAATAGTCAATTAGAGAGTAAGACATAAAAATGTAGATTAATTCAAAATAGGCATCAGATAGTGCATGATACTAAAAGAAAGTAATTTAAAAGGATTTCATGCTCTTGTTCTAAGAGATTGGCTTTTTACTGACTCCATGGATATCGTATTGATCAGCAGCCTGGCAGGAACAATCCAATTATGTAAGTTAGAAATAAATGTCGATATTGTGTAAGCAAATGTGGCACATGAATCTTTACAGTGACCTCTGCTGAGAACATGGTTTCTTTAAAATATATTGTCCACTATGACAGCCTAGTTTTATTTCTGAAAATGTTACAGTATGTGGATAAATAGCAAAGGAATACTGATAGAGTGAGGGACCCCCCAATCTCTTGAAATATTATACTGAATCTTTATCCATATAATCTATGCAAATTGTTGACATTATTCATTGTTATTTTTTTTTTTCGGAGCTGGGGATCGAACCCAGGGCCTTGCGCTTCCTAGGCAAGCGCTCTACCACTGAGCTAAATCCCCAACCCTCATTGTTATTTTTAAATCAAGGATTATAATTATACAATAGCTAACTGTAAAATTGAGATGTAGGTGAAGATACATATTGAAACGAAGTGGCACAATACAGACAGCTACTGAACAGAATAGATATTATGTTGATTGTGCATAGATTGGAAATTTCTGAAAAAGCAAATAAGCATGTATCCAACCATGGAATTATTAAAGTTCTACTTCCAGGCTTATCAGTGACTACTATGTCATATCTGACACATTTTAATTGTACAGTCAGTACAAGTGTAAAATGAAGACAGTTTTCTTTATGAATGGTTGTAACAAGAACCCAATGTATTTTTCTATGAAAGCAAAAACTATGCCACTATTTTCCTAATGTGGCATTTTCCTCAGAGTAAGAAAGTCATTCTCCATTACAATATCTTCTGGTTGTTTATGAAGGATACAAACATAGTTTTATAAGTATGACTATATATGAATATACATATATAATACACCTACATTTTTTTTTGACACAGAGTCTTACTATATAGCCCAGGCTGGCATCCAGCTAACAGTCCTCCTACCTTCCAAGACCTGGCACTCTGTCTGGCTTTTTTCTGTAGCATATAATGAATGCTATGTGTTACATATCTGACCAAAGCATTTGGTGGCACTTCTTATATGAGTATTTGCTATATTACAACTGTAGTCTGTGCAGATTTTCTTACCTCTACTTATATTTTAAAAACACTGTCTCCATATACAGCTGCATTTTTTAATATTACAGTTAAAACTTCAATATATGAACATTTTTAGAGGTAGCACAACTTAACTTATCACAACCCAGCCACCCTGATTGCCATATCTTCATAACTTTGTATAGCTTCAGCCTCCTTTGTAGCTTTTAATGGTACAAGGACCACAGTGGGTATCAGAGAGAACTCTCAACAAAGAAGCCTTTCCCTGCTAACATTTGTAGTTCTATTGAAGAGATACTAGCCCACTAGAGAATGTGGCTCCAACAGGCATTGCCCTTCTCCATTCCCTCTGTCTTGCTAAAAAGCATTAGATTAGATTCCCAAAGCTAGCCACCGAAGTCTATTCCCTTATTTATCCACTTCCTCCTTCTGAACTGACTACCAAGGTCCGGCTATCAAAGAATGTAAGTCCAACACTCAAAATCTCCCTTTGGCTGCCCTAAATAACATGCCCAATTAAAATTAAATATCCCATCCTAACACAGGGTTTCCCTTTTCACCTTTGTAGACTTCCATTTTTCTCTGGGCCATATCTGTCTCCTCTCTATCTAGAGGCAGTCCTTTGTCCCCCAGGGACAAATACCCCTCTTCCTCTCCTTCGTTTCCTGCCCATTCTCTCTCTTCATCTAGCTCCTGTCTTTGTCCCTTATCCCTGTCCGCCCTCCCCTCCATCTGGAGCAAATAAATCTTCTCTTTACTGAGACCATGGTCTTTGGGGTCCTGAGTCAATACTTTTCTTCTCAAATTTCATCTCCAGATTTCTGAAAAATATTCATCTGAAATACGAAAGTCTTGAAATTTCAAATGATTATAAAATAATGGGTAATGTTTTTAGGCAAACTAAGAAAGACAATTAATACAAATGTTAATTCCCTTCTGTAATTCTGAGTCACTCCATTCTCAAAATTTTCATGTTTTTTCCTTAGTTGCTCTCACCATCTTGGTGCATAAGGTAATAAGATACAAATTCATATGTTACTTCTGTGCAGTCATTGTAGCATATTGCATAAACGTGCTTGTCTTTCTTAAACAACTGCTCTTGAAAAGATTTTGTATGTAATTGACATTTATTGGAGGATATTGGGACCTCAAAATAAAATAAAATGTTTGGAAAATGAGCAGAAGCAAAGTTATTTCTTGAGTGTAATAAAAAGGAAACACAGAGGTAAACAAATGATGTGTCCAGAGAACTTAGTTGAAATTGAATATTTCAAATATTTTGTCTATTTTGAACATTTCTCTTTCAAGATTTAAATGAAAAACAGCTTCCATTGATAAAGATGACAATAATAGATTTTTTTGATTAGTTCAATGGTTCACAAGATCAAGCAAAATACAGCTAATAGGAGCAGATGCAGAGACCCACAGCCAAACATTAGGTGGGGAGAGACCCCAAATTGGAGATTTCCACTGGGTTCCTACCTTGAGGTTCCCTTGGGGAACCCTCTGGGAGATGGGAGGATGTGTGTGGGGTGATAATTTGTAGCAGTTAGAGGGACCAAGGACACCAGGAGAACAAGGCCCACAGAATCAACTAAGTAGGGCCCATAGGGACTGATAGAGAAGCAGCAGTCACGGAACCTGCATAGGCCTGTGTTAGTTCCTCTGCAAATATGTGATGGCTGTTGGCTTGGTGTTTTTGTGGGACTCCTAACAGTGGGAGTAGGGGCATCTCTGACGTTCTCACCTGTTCGTGGGACTCCTTTCCTCCTAAGAGGTTGCTTTGATATGAGGGTGCCTAGTCTTATTGAAAAGTATTATGCTGTGTTCTGTTGATATCCCTGGGAGGCCTTCTCTTTTCTGAAGGAGGAGGAAGAGATCTGGGGGAGAGGGGAGTTGTGTGTGTGTGTGAAGGAACTGGAAGGAGTGAAGGGAGGGGCAACTATGGATGGGATGAAAGACAATTCAACCCAACACGAGTGTTCAAATATAGAAAATAATTTCTCAAAACTTATTAATCATCACTAAATTAATCATATTTATAATGAAAGCATGAAGTATTTTCAACAAAATAGTAATTATTAACATTTTTTGTTGCACAAGTAAAGTGTCTTCATCTGCTGTCATTTCCATAATAAGTCACCTAAGGTCCATCTGTTATGTTACCTTGCATTGTAAATTGTTTGCAATTAAATGCACCATAAAGCCCAGAAATAAATTGGTCTCTTTCAGACTTACTGACTTTCCTTTAGAGACTAGTTAAGGTGTACAATCAATTTTCCTCTCTCGCTAACACAGACACCCCAACATTACAGAGTATAGGGAAATGATGGTTCAATAATTAGTGTCAGTTTTTTACCTGATTTAATGAACTATTAAAGAAGCTGATTGTAGGATAACCTATTTTATTAGGGGTTATAGGTCGATTTATGAAATTTCTTCTTAGTATTGCTTTTATGGTGGCTCATAAGATTGGTTAGTTGTATATCTATTTTCATTGAAGTCTAGAAAGTCTTTAATTTCTTTACTTCTTCCTGGAAACACGGTCATTCAAGAGGGATCTTTTCAGTTTTAATGAGTTTGTAGGCGTTTTGCTGTTTCTGTTGTTGAAATCCAGCTTTAATCTCTGGTCATCTGACAGGATGTAGGAGGATATGTCAATTTTCTTTTATTTGTTGGGTCAACTTTGGAGAATTTTCTGTGAGATGTGGAGAAAAAGATGAATTCTTTTGTGCTAGGGTAAAATGTTCTGTAGATATTTAGTAGGTCTATTTGAGTCATAACGCCTTTTACCTCCTTTATTTCTTTAGTTTTTGTGAGTATGACATGTATACTGGTAAGAGTGAGGTATTGAACTCTCTCATTATTAATGTGTGAAGGTCAATGTCTGATTTAAGCTTAAGTAAAGTTTCTTTTAAAAATGTGGGTGGCCTTGTGTTTGGGGCATAGATGTTAAGAATTGAAATGTCATCTGGGCAGATTTTTTTCTTTGATGAGTATGAAATATTCTCCATTTCTCTTGCTTTTTTTAAATTTTTTCATCTTTATAAACTTGGGTATTTCTTATTTACATTTCGATTGTTATTCTCTTTCCCTGTATTGGGCCAACACCCACCTAACCCCTCCCATTCCCCTTCTCTATGGGTGTTCCCCTCCCCATCCTCCCACCATTACTGCCCACCCCCCAACAATCCCGTTCACTAGGGGTTCAGTCTTGGCAGGACCAAGGGCTTCCCCTTCCACTGGTGCTCTTACTAGGCTATTCATTGCTACCTATGAGGTTGGAGTCCAGGGTCAGTTGATGTATATTCTTTGGGTAGTGGCTTAGTCCCTGGAAGCTCTGGTTGGTTGGCATTGTTGTTCATATGGGGTTTCAAGCCCCTTCAAGTTCTTTCAGTCCTTCCTAAGATTCCTTCAACAGGGGTCCCGATGCCAGTTCAGTGGTTTAATGATGGCATTCGCCTATGTATTTGCTGTATTCTGGCTGTGTCTCTCAGGAGAGATCTACATCCAGTTCCTGTCGACCTGCACTTCTTTGCTTCATCCATCTGATCTAGTTTGGTGGCTGTATGTGTATGGGCCTCATGTGGGGCAGGCTCTGAATGGGTGTTCCTTCTGCCTCTGTTCTAAACTTTGCCTCCCTATTCCCTGCCAAGGGTATTCTTGTTCCCCTTTTAAAGAAGGAGTGAAGCATTCGCATTTTGGTCATCCTTCTTGAGTTTCATGTGTTCTGTGCATCTAGGGTAATTCAAGCATTTGGGCTAATGGCCACTTATCAATGAGTGCATACCATGTGTGTTTTTCTGTGATTGGGTTACCTCACTCAGGATGATATTTTCCAATTCCATCCATTTACATATGAATTTCATAAAGTCATTGTTTTTGATAGCTGAGTAATATTCCATTGTGTAGATGTACCACATTTTCTGTATCCATTCCTCTGTTGAAGGGCATCTGGGTTCTTTCCAGCTTTTGGCTATTATAAATAAGGCTGCTATGAACATAGTGGAGCATGTGTCTTTGTTATTTGTTGGGGCATCTTTTGGATATATACCCAAGAGAGGTATATCTGGGTCCTCAGGTAGTTCAATGTCCAATTTTCTGAGGCACCTCCAGACTGATTTCCAGAATGGTTGTACCAGTCTACAATCACTCCAACAATGAAGGAGTGTTCCTCTTTCTCCACATCCTCTCCAGCATTTGCTGTCACCTGAGTTTTTGATCTTAGCCATTCTGACTGGTGTGAGGTGACATCTCAGGGTTGTTTTGATTTGCATTTCCCTATGACTAAAGATGTTGAACATTTCTGTAGGTGTTTCTCAGCCATTTGGCATTCCTCAGCTGTGAATTCTTTGTTTAGCTCTGAACCCCATTTTTTAATAGGGTTATTTATCTCTTGAGTTCTTTGTATATTTTGGATATAAGCCCTCTATCAGTTGTAGGATTGGTAAAGTTCTTTTCCCAATCTGTTGGTTGCCGTTTTGTCCTAACCACAGTGTCCTTTGCCTTACAGAAGCTTTGCAGTTTTTTTTTTTTAATTAACTTGAGTATTTCTTATTTACATTTCGAGAGTTATTCCCTTTCCTAGTTTACGGGCAAACATCCCCCCCTCCCCCTCCCCCTCTTTTTGGGAGTTTCCCCTCCCCCCCCCCCCCCCCTTTGCCCCCCCCCCCCCCAATCACGTTCCCGGGGGGGTTCGTCTTTGCCGGACCAAGGGCCTCCCCCTCCCCCGGTGCTCTTACCAGGATATTCATTGCTACCTATGAGGTCAGAGTCCAGGGTCAGTCCATGTATAGTCTTTAGGTAGTGGCTTAGTCCCTGGAAGCTCTGGTTGCTTGGCATTGTTGTACATATGGGGTCTCGAGCCCCTTCAAGCTCTTTCAGTTCTTTCTCTGATTCCTTCAACGGGGGTCCTATTCTCAAATTAGTGGTTTGCTGCT
>NC_046155.1:144668773-144795216 GCF_011064425.1 Rattus rattus
AAGAAACAGGAAGAGCATATGTCAGCAGCTTGACAGCACACCTAAAAGCTCTAGAACAAAAAGAAGCAAATACACCCAGGAGGAGTAGAAGGCAGGAAATAATCAAACTCAGAGCCGAAATCAACCAAGTAGAAACAAAAAGGACCATAGAAAGAATCAACAGAACCAAAAGTTGGTTCTTTGAGAAAATCAACAAGATAGATAAACCCCTAGCCAGACTAACGAGAGGACACAGAGAGTGTGTCCAAATTAACAAAATCAGAAATGAAAAGGGAGACATAACTACAGATTCAGAGGAAATTCAAAAAAATCATCAGATCTTACTATAAAAGCCTATATTCAACAAAACTCGAAAATCTACAGGAAATGGACAATTTCCTAGACAGATACCAGGTACCGAAGTTAAATCAGGAACAGATAAACCAGTTAAACAACCCCATAACTCCTAAGGAAATAGAAGCAGTCATTAAAGGTCTCCCAACCAAAAAGAGACCAGGTCCAGACGGGTTTAGTGCAAATTCTATCAGACCTTCACCAGAAGACCTCCTACCAATATTATCAAACTATTCCACAAAATTGAAACAGATGGAGCACTACCGAATTCCTTCTATGAAGCCACAATTACTCTTATACCTAAACCACACAAAGACCCAACAAAAGAAGAACTTCAGACCAATTTCCTTATGAACATTGACATAAAAATACTCAACAAAATTCTGGCAAACCCGAATCCAAGAGCACATCAAAACAATCATCCACCATGATCAAGTAAACTTCATCCCAGGCATGCAGGGATGGTTTAATATCTGGAAAACCATCAACGTGATCCATTATATAAACAAACTGAAAGAACAAAACCACATGATCATTTCATTAGATGCTGAAAAGCATTTGACAAAATTCAACACCCTTCATGATAAAAGTCCTGGAAAAAATAGGAATTCAAGGCCCATACCTAAACATAGTAAAAGCCATATACAGCAAACCAATCGCTAACATTAAACTAAATGGAAGAAACTTGAAAGCAATCCCACTAAAATCAGGGACTAGACAAGGCTGCCCTCTCTCCCTACTTATTCAATATAGTTCTTGAAGTTCTAGCCAGAGCAATCAGACAACAAAAAGGAGGTCAAGGGGATACAGATCGGAAAAAAGAAGAAGTCAAAATATCACTATTTGCAGATGATATGATAGTATATTTAAGTGATCCCAAAAAGTTCCACCAGAGAACTACTAAAGCTGATAAACAACTTCAGCAAAGTGGCTGGGTATAAAATTAACTCAAATAAATCAGTAGCCTTCCTCTACACAAAAGAGAAACAAGCCGAGAAAGAAATTAGAAAACGACACCCTTCATAATAGACCAAATAATATAAAAAATACCTCAGTGTGACTTTAACCAAGCAAGTAAAAAAGATCTGTACAATAAGAACTTCAAGACACTGAAGAAAGAAATTGAAGAAGACCTCAGAAGATGGAAAGATCTCCCATGCTCATGGATTGGCAGGATTAATATAGTAAAAATGGCCATTTTACCAAAAGCGATCTACAGATTCAATGCAATCCCCATCAAAATACCAATCCAATTCTTCAAAGAGTTAGACAGAACAATTTGCAAATTCATCTGGAATAACAAAAAACCAGGATAGCTAAAACTATCCTCAACAATAAAAAAGGACTTCAGGGAATCACTATCCCTGAACTCAAGCAGTATTACAGAGCAATAGTGATAAAAACTGCATGGTATTGGTACAGAGACAGACAGATAGACCAATGGAACAGAATTGAAGACCCAGAAATGAACCCACACCTATGGTCACTTGATTTTTTTTGACAAAGGAGCCAAATCCATCCAATGGAAAAAAAAGATAGCATTTTCAGCAAATGGTGCTGGTTCAACTGGAGGTCAACATGTAGAAGAATGCAGATCGATCCATGCTTATCACCCTGTACAAAGCTTAAGTCCAAGTGGATCAAGGACCTCCACATCAAACCAGACACACTCAAACTAATAGAAGAAAAACTAGGAAGCATCTGGAACACATGGGCACTGGAAAAATTTCCTGAACAAAACACCAATGGCTTATGCTCTAAGATCAAGAATGGACAAATGGGATCTCATAAAACTGCCAAAAAGCTTCTGTAAGGCAAAGGACACTGTGGTTAGGACAAAGCGGCAACCAACAGATTGGGAAAAGATCTTTACCAATCCTACAACAGATAGAGGCCTTATATCCAAAATATACAAAGAACTCAAAAAATTAGACCATGAGGGACAAATAACCCTATTAAAAAATGGGGTTCAGAGCTAAACAAAGAATTCACAGCTGAGGAATGCCGAATGGCTGAGAAACACCTAAAGAAATGTTCAACATCTTTAGTCATCAGGAAATGCAAATCAAAACAACCCTGAGATTTCACCTCACACCAGTGAGAATGGCTAAGATCAAAACTCAGGTGACAGCAAATGCTGGCGAGTATGTGGAGAAAGAGGAACACTCCTCCATTGTTGGTGGGATTGCAGACTGGTACAACCATTCTGGAAATCAGTCTGGAGGTTCCTCAGAAAATTGGACATTAAACTGCCTGAGGATCCAGCTATCCCTCTCTTGGGCATATACCCAAAAGATGCCCCAACATATAAAAAAGACACGTGCTCCACTATGTTCATCGCAGCCTTATTTATAATAGCCAGAAGCTGGAAAGAACCCAGATGCCCTTCAACAGAGGAATGGATACAGAAAATGTGGTATATCTACACAATGGAATATTACTCAGCTATCAAAAACAACGAGTTTATGAAATTTGTAGGCAAATGGTTGGAACTGGAAAATATCATCCTGGTGAGCTAACCCAATCACAGAAAGACATACATGGTATGCACTCATTGATAAGTGGCTATTAGCCCAAATGCCTGAATTACCTAGATGCCTAGAACAAATGAAACTCAAGACGGATGATCAAAATGTGAATGCTTCACTCCTTCTTTAAAGGGAACAAGAATACCCTTGGCAGGGAAGAGAGAGGCAAAAAGATTAAAACAGAGACTGAAGGAACATCCATTCAGAGCCTGCCCCACATGTGGCCCATATATATACAGCCACCCAATTAGACAAGATGGATGAAGCAAAGAAGTGCAGAAGTGTAGATCGCTCCTGAGAGACACAGCCAGAATACAGCAAATACAGAGGCGAATGTCAGCAGCAAACCTCTGAACTGAGAATAGGACCCCCGTTGAAGGAATCAGAGAAAGAACTGGAAGAGCTTGAAGGGGCTCGAGACCCTATATATACAACAATGCCAAGCCACCAGAGCTTCCAGGGACTAAGCCACTACCTAAAGACTATACATGGACTGACCCTGGACTCTGACCTCATAGGTAGCAATGAATATCCTAGTAAGAGCACCAGTGGAAGGGAAGCCCTGGGTCCTGTAATACTGAACCCCCAGTGAACTAGACTGTTCTATGGGGGGCAGCAATGGGGGGGGGGTGGGGAGGGAACACCCATAAGGAAGGGAGGGGAGGGGATGTTTGCCCGGAAACCGGAAAGGAATGTTTGCCATTCAAGAAAAAAAAAAAATTGGAAAAAAAAAAAAAAAAAAAAAAAAAAAAAAAAAAAAAAAATTTTCAATGGACTCATTTACAGAAAGTTTTCCCTTTTGAACTCATGCAGAAAACAATAGATTTATTTTCTTTTTCAAGAAATAGATGAATTTATTTAAATAAAACAAATATGAATATGAAATTGTTAACATAAAGGCAACTTTATTTTTTATTGTATATTTTATTAATTTACATTTCAAATGTTATTCCCTTTCCCAGTTTCCCCTCTGGAAACCCCCTATCACACCCTCCCTCTTCCTGCTCCTATGAAGGTGCTACCCCACTCACCCACTATGCCTGCACTGGCATTTCCCTACACTGTGGCATCGAGTCTTCAAAGGACTAAGGGCCTCTCCTCCCATTTATGTTCGACAAGGCCATCCTCTGCTACATAAGCGGCTGGAGTCACAGGCCCTTCCATGTGTACTCTTTGGTTGGTGGTTTAGTCCCTGGGAGCTCTGGGGGTTCTGGTTGGTTGATATTGTTGTTCTTCCTATGGGTTGCAAACTCCTTTAGCTCCTTCAGTCCTTTCTCTAACTCCTCCGATGTGATCCTGTTCTCAGTCCAAAGGTTGGCTGCAAGCATCAGCCTCTGTTATTTGTCTGGCTTTGGCTATATCTGGCTCTTGTCAGCAAGCACTTCTTGGCATCCACAATAGTGTTTGGGTTTGGTGTTTGTATATGGGATGGATCCCCAGGTGTGGCAGTCTCTGGATGGCCTTTCCTTCAGTTTCTGCTCCATACTTTGTCTCCATATTTCCTCTCTTGAATATTTTGTTACCCCTTCTAAGAAAGAGTGAGGCATCCACACTTTGGTCTTCCTTTTTCTTGAGATTTATGTGGTCTATGAATTGTATCTTGGGTAATCTGAGCTTTGAGCTAATATCCACATATCAGTGAGTGCATACTATATGTGCTCTTTTGTGTCTGGGTTATCTCACTCAGGATGATATTTTCTAGTTCAATCCATTTGCCTAAAATTTCATGAACACATTGCTTTTAATAGCTGAGTAGTAATCCACTGTGTAAATGTACGCCATTCTTTTTGTATCCATTCCTCTGTTGAAGGACATCTGGGTTGTTTCCAGCTTCTGGCTATTATAAATAAGGCTCCACTATAAATAGTGGAGCATGTGCCCTTGTTGTATGTTGGAGCATCTTTTGGGTGTACTTCCAGGAGTGGTATAGCCGGATCCTCAGGTAGTGCAATGTCCAATTTGCTGAGGAACCCTCAGACTGATCCAGAGTGCTTGTACCAGTTTGTAATCCCACCAACAATGGAGGAGTGTTTCTATTTTTCCACATTCTTTTCAGCATCTGCTGTCTCCTGAGTTTTTGATCTTAGTCATTCTGACTGTTGTGAGGTGGAATCTCAGAGTCGTTTTGATTTGCATTTCCCTGATGACTAAGGATGTTGAATATTTCTTTAGGTGCTTCTCAGCCATTCAGTATTCCCCAGTTGAGAATTCTTTGTTTAGCTCTATCCTCCATTTTAAAATAGGATTATTTCGTTCTCTGGAGTCTAACTTCTTGAGTTCTTTGTATATATTGGATATTAGCTCTCTATTAGTTGTAGGATTGGTAAAGATCTTTTCCCAATCTGTTGGTTGCCATTTTGTTCTTGTTTTAGTCAGGGTTTCTTTTCCTGCACAAAATATCATGACCAAGAAGCAAGTTGTGTAAGATAGGCTTTATTCAGCTTACACTTCCACATTGCAGTTCATCACCAAAGGAAGTCAGAACTGGAAATTCAACAGGTGAGGATGGAAGAGCTGATGCAGAGGTCATGGAGGGATGTTACTTACTGGCTTGCTTCCCCTGCCTTGCTCAGCTTACTTTCTCATAGAACCCAGAACCACCGTGATTGTTGGGGGGAGGGTGGCAATGGGGGAGGATGGGGAGGAACACCCATAAAGAAGGGGAGGGGAGGGGTTAGGGGATGTTGGCCCAGAAACCGGGAAAGGAATAACACTCAAATGTAAATAAGAAATACTCAAGTTAATAAAAAAAAGGTTTGAAAAAAAAAAAAAAAAAAAAGAACCCAGAACTACCAGCCCAGGGATGCCATCACCACAATGGGCTGGGTTCACCCCCTTCATCACTAGTTAGTTGATCATTACATTACATTATTTTACATTACATCTTGATCTCATGGAGTCATTTCCTCAACTGAGGCTCATTTCTCCGTGATAATTCCGGCTTGTGTCAACTTTACACACATAACCAGCCAGTACAGTCTTATTGACAGTGTCTTTGGGTTTAAAAAACGTTGCAATTTTATGAGGTCCCATTTGTCAATTGTTGACCTTAGAGCATAAGCCATTGGTGTTCTGTTCAGGAAAATTTCCCTTGTGCACATATATTTAAGGCGCTTCCCCACTTTATCTTCTATTAGTTTCAGTGTATCTGGTTTTATGTGGAGGTCTTTGATCCAGTTAGACTTGAACTTTGTACAAGGAGGTAAGAATGGATCAATTTGTATTCTTCTACATTCTGTCTGCCAGTTGAACCAGCACCATGTGTTGAAATGCTATCTTTTCCCCACTGGATGGTTTTAGCTTCTTTGTCAAAGATCAAGTGTCTTTTCTTATCTTTTTTGAAAACATTTGGTTGAAAATTGATCTTATTTGATATTAGAATGGCTACTTCATCTTGTTTCTTGGGACAATTTGCTTGGAAAAAATTTTCCAGCCTTTTATTCTGAGGTTGTGTCTGTCTTTGGCACTAAGGTGGGTTTTCTGTATGCAGCAAAATGTTGGGTCCTGTTTGCATATCCAGTTTGTTAGTCTATGTCTTTTTGTTGGGGAATTGAGTCCATTGATGTTAAGAGACATTAAGGAACAGTGATTGTTGTTTCCTGTTATTTTTGTTGTGGCTCTTTTCTTTTGGGTTTGTTGAAATCAGATTACTTTCTTGCTGTTTCTAGTGTGTAGTTTCCCTCCTTGTGTTGGAGTTTTCCATCTATTATTCTTTGCAAGGCTGGATTTTTGGAATTATATAAATTTGGTTTTGTCATGGAATATCTTGGTTTCTCCATCCATGTTAATTGAGAATTTTGCTGGATATAGCAACCTAGACTGACATTTGTGTTCTCTTAGGGTCTGTATGACACCTGCCCAGAATCTTCTAATTTTCATAGTCTCTGTTGAGAAATCTGTTATAATTCTCATAGATCTGCCTATATTTATTACTTGACCTTTTCCAAGTATTACTGCTTTTAATATTCTTTCTTTGTTTTGTGCATTTGGTGTTTTGTCTGTTACGTGATAAGAAGTATTCCTTTTCTGGTCTAGTCTATTTGGAGTTCTGTAGGCTTCTTGTATGTTCACGGGCATCTCTTTCTTTAGGTTAGGGAAATTTTCTTCTATAATTTTGTTGAAGGTATTTACTGGCCCTTAGTTGGGAATCTTTGTTCTCTTCTATACCTATTATCCTTAGGTTTGAACTTCTCATTGTGTCCTGGATTTCCTGAATGTTTTAGATTAGGAGCTTTTTTCATTTTGCATTGTTTTTGATTATTGTGTCAATGTTTTCTATGATGTTTTCTGCACCTGAGATTCTCTCTTATATCTTGCATTCTGTTGGTGATGCTTGCATCTATGACTCCTGATCTCTTTCATAGGTTTTCTATCTCCAGGGTTGTGTTCCTTTATGATTTCTTTATTGTTTCTACTTTTACTTTAAGATAATGGATGGTTTTGTTCAATTCTTTCACCTGTTTGGTTGTGTTTTCCTATAATTCTTTAAAGGATTTTTGTGTTTCCCCTTTAAGGGTTTCTACCCGATTACCGGTGCTGTCCTGTATTTCTTTAAGGGAGTTATTTATGTCCATCTTAAAGTCCTCTATCATCATCATGGTAGTGATAGTAAATCAGGATCTTGCTTTTCTGGTATTTTCGGGTAACCAGGACTTGCTGTGGGTGTTTGGGTTCTGATGGTGACAAGTTGTTTTGGTTTCTATTTCTTAGGTTCTTGTGCTTGCCTCTTTCCACCTGGTTATCTCTGGTTTTAGTTGGTCTTGCTGTCTCTGACTGGAGCCTGTCCCTTCTGTGAGCCTGTGAGCCTGTGATTTTTTGGTGTGTCAGCACTCTGGGCAGATCAGATCTCTCAGGGCGGGATTTGGGTCCAGAGAGCTGTGCTAAAGGGTTAACTCCAGGGTGCAGATGGAGACTGGAAGGATCCTGTCCCCAGTTGCTTTGTGTTTCCTAAGCCTTGTGACCTCCTGGCTGGTCTCTCTTTGGCAAGTTATTGGATCAAAAACCTTCATCTCACCTATGGACTTAGGAGTACAGCATTCCTGGGAGACCAGCTTTTTTAGAGGTGGGATTTGGGTCTGGAGAGCTGGGCCACAGGGTTGACTTTGGGGCACAGATCATAAAGGCAACTTTAAAAAGATTGGTCCTGTGAAGGCTAGATACCCCAGTGCAGGGTATTGCCAGGGCAGTGAGCTGGGAGTGGGTGGGTGGGAGGGGGAGCATCCTCATAGAAGCAGGAGGAGGGGAATGAAAGGGGGGAACTTGGAATTGGGATAACATTTGAAATGTGAATACATAAAATATCCAATAAAGAAAAAAAAGCAAACTAAATATACTTAAAGACTTCATCGAATTGAGAAAGACATTTGTTCCTTATAAACAAATGGTGTTGATTTCTCTCTTCACAAGTATATAATTTTTGGCCCTTTTAAGGAACAGATGACTATGGGTAGAAAACGCAGCTCAATGGCAAAGCAAAATTGCTTTTTGTGAGCTACATCCTAGGTTTAATTCTCACCATTGAAGACCAAAAGAACATCTGTACAAATGGGTATTTTGAGTATTGTGAATTATATATAATCAAAGACAAAAAAAAACATCTATTTCTTCTTCATATGACTCTTTTGTGACTCCTTCTTTATGAAAATAGTTCTACTATTTAGAACTATCAAGAACAAAATATTAAGGAGGTCCTCAGTTTCAAGTGTGCAAACGCTTTGCATGAGCTAATCCAATGACTTTCTTCTCTGCCTCTAGGTTGAATGTGATGAATAATCTCATGGCCATGTCCTTGAATATTTCTCCTGACTGGAATGCATGTTCTTTAATATTTTGGAGATATCTAACTTATTGAACCTAAAATGAAGGTGTGGGATACAAATATTTAAAATGACAGCAATAGTGCTAAGTTACATAGATTTCTATATTGTACACACATTATATAATTAATGTTATATTTTCATGTCTAGTGTATATGCTGCATTCTGCAATTCATAGCTATGAAGTTTCAGGTTATTTTCTTTGAGCTGTTAAAAAAAGCTTTCACCATGCTACTCCATGCTTCCTCTTGCACATTCTTTCCATCCTTTCTTCCCTTTTTCCTTCCTTCCTTCCTTCCTTCCTTCCTTCCTTCCTTCCTTCCTTCCTTCCTTCCTTCCTTCCTTCCTTTCTTTCTTTCTTTCTTTCTTTCTTTCTTTCTTTCTTTCTTTCTTTCTTTCTTTCTTTCTTTCTTTCTTTCTTTCTTTCTTTCTTTCTTTCTTTCGACCATAGTTTTTAAAATGGAGCCTGGTAATGGTTAGGTATCCCAAGCTGGACAAGAATTCACACTCTCTTCTTCCTTCAGTCTCTGTAGTGTAAGTGTATGCCAGCATGTTGACTTGGAACACTTGTGATAAGGATGATGTTAGAAGGCTAGTGCAGTCCTACCCGATAAGGCAACATTTTAAAACTCAATCATCTGTGTTTCATATTAACAAAATGGAGCATAATGTATATGTTCAATTCATGAGCTCAAGATCTTCAAGAGTTAATCAAGCAAGGTCTTTCGATTGTTCATTTGAAGTGCTTACCTTTTTTCTGTGCCTGCATTGCTAGCATCTCAATTCACTGTGCTCAGTTGCATGAAAAGAGGTAGCCCTGTTCTAGTTAATAAGGCAATTTACAAATCTCTTGTATGTTGCCTAAAATAGCTCATATTTTATGTCCCTTTCCCCATTTCTTTCTTCACATTATAAAAAGATAGGTGTTGAACATAGAGTTGATGCTGTAATTTTATAATTTTTTTACAACCTTTTTATTCATACCCACTGAAATTTCTTCAGTTGTAGAAAATATTCAAGGGTCTTTGATTTATTTTCTAAATGTATGCCCTAAAAGGTGGAGGATGTTCATTGCTTTCTGTGTCATCTAATGTTTCAAAAGGTGAATTGTCAACGAAAGCACTCTTCTATCACCTTCCCACCTTATTACGCAAGCAGTGGAAGCCTCAACTCTACCAGCCTTTCTGCCATCTGCATTGTATTCCTATTACTTTCCACTTAGTTTTATAAGCACACCAGAATTCTGATAATCTGTTTCTACATACTTCTTTCTTTTTTTGCTGTTTTCTTTTTCTTTTTTTATTTATTTTATTTATGAGTACACTGCAGCTGTCCTCAGACATATCAGAAGAGGACATCAGATCCCATTACAGATGGTTGTGAACCACCTTGTGGTTGCTGGGAATTGAACTCAGGACCTCCGGAAGAGCAGCCAGTGCTCTTACTCTCTGAGCCATCTCTCCAGCCCCTACATCCTTCTTTCTTAACAAGAAAGATATCTATGCATTTGTAAAGAGTACTGAAAAACCCAATACCACATTTCCACCTTTTGGGGATCTACTTTGGTACCAACATACCAGGTTCCAGCAGAAAAAGAATGCAGACTCACAAGGGGTAATTAATTCTAGCTTAATAATGGAACAAATATAAGAATGCAGATGTCTTAGAGTTTTAATGCTGTGAAGAGACACCATAAACAAGGCAATTTTTAGAAAAGAAAACATTTAATTGGGGCTGACTTACAGTTTCCATTATCATTATGGTGGGAAGTATGACAGCACTCAGGCAGACACAGTATTGGAGAAGGAGCTGAGAGAGCTAAATTTATTTTTATTGGATATTTTATGTATTTACATTTCAAATGTTATCCCTATCCCCTTCCTGCTCCCCATTCCCCTGTTTCTATGAAGATGCTCTCACTCCCACCCACCCACTCCCACCTCAACCCCCTGGCATTCCCCTACACTGGGGAAATGAGCCTTCACAGGACCAAGGGCTTCTCCTCCTATTGATGCTGGACAATGCCATCCTCTGCTACATATGTGGCTGGAGCCATGGGTTCCTGCATGTGTACTCTTTGGTTGGTGGTTTAGTCCTGGGAGCTCTGGGGGATGTGGTTGGTTGATATTGTTGTTCTTCCTATGGGTTTGCAAACCCCCCCAGCTACCTCAGTCCTTTCTCTAATGCCTCCATTGGGGACCCCTTCTCAGTCCAATGCTTGACTGTGAGCATCCACCTCTGTATTTGTCATGCTTTAGCAGAGCCTCTCAGGAGACAGCTAAATCAGGCTCCTGTCAGCACGTACCTCTTGACATCCCCAATAGTGACTGGTTTTGGTGATTGCATGTGAAATGGATCCCCATGTGTGGCAGTCTCTGGATTGCCTTTCCTTCAGTCTGGCTGGGTGGGTGTTCCTGCGTCCCTGGATCATAGGGGATCTAGTTACTCCAGGTATTGGAACAGTTGTTGTGACCTCCTCACCTTTGCTTGAACCAGCAACATTTGCTGAAAATGCTATCTTTTTTTCATTGGATGGTTTTGGCTCCTTTGTAAAAAATCAAGTGCCCATAGGTGTGTGGGTTCATTTCTGGGTCTTCAATTCTATTCCATTGGTCTATCTGTCTGTCTCTGTACCAATACCATGCAGTTTTTATCACTATTGCTCTGTAATACTGCTTGAGTTCAGGGATCGTGATTCCCCCGGAAGTCCTTTTATTGTTGAGGATAGTTTTAGCTATCCTGAGTTTTTTGTTATTCCAAATGAATTTGTGAATTGTTCTTTCTAACTCTATGAAGAATTGGATTGGAATTTTGATGGGGATTGCATTGAATCTGTAGATTGCTTTTGGTAAAATGGGCACTTTTACTATATTAATCCTGCCAATCCATGAGCATGGGAGATCTTTCCATCTTCTGAGGTCTTCTTCAATTTCTTTCTTCAATGACTTGAAGATCATACAGATTTTTCACTTGCTTGGTTAAAGTCACCCTGAGGTATTTTATATTATTTGGGACTATTATGAAGGGTATTGTTTCCCTAATTTCTTTCTCAGCCTGTTTATCTTTTGTGTAGAGGAAGGCTACTGAATTGTTTGAGTCAATTTTATAACCAGTCACTTTGCTGAAGTTGTTTATCAGGCTTACTAGTTCTCTGGTGGAACTTTTGGGGTCACTTAAGTGTACTTTCATATCGTCTGTAAATAGTGATAGTTTGACTTCTTCCTTTCCAATTTGTACCCCTTTGGCCTCCTTTTGTTGTGTGATTGCTCTGGCTAGTACTTTGAGAACTATATTGAATAAGTAGGGAGAGATTGGGCATCCTTGTCTAGTCCCTGATTTTAGTGGGATTGCTTACTACTGGTTTGCTGTATATGGCTTTTACTATGTTTAGTTATGGGCCTTGAATTTATGTTCTTTCCAGTACTTTTATTATGAAGGAGTGTTGAATTTTGTCCAATGCTTTCTCAGCATCTAATGAAATGATCATGCCATTTTTATCTTTAAGTTTGCTTATATAGTGGATTATGTTGATGGATTTCCGTATATTAAACCATCCCTGAATACCTGGGATGAGGCCTTCTTGATCATGATGGATGATCATTTTCATTTGTTCTTGGATTCGGTTTGCAAGAATTTTATTGAATATTTTTGTGTCAATATTCATAAGGGAAATTGGTCTGAAGTTCTCTTTCTTTGTTGCATCTTTGTGTGGTTTAGGTATAAGAGTAATTGTGGGGACACATTCGTTACCTTATTCCTTTCTGCTCTTTGACGCTGCCGGGGAAGCATCGCTGAACGCTCTCATCACCCTGCCCTCATGTCTAAGTCAGAGTCCCCCAAGGAGCCAGAAGAGCTGCGGAAGCTCTTCATTGGAGGGCTGACCTTCGAAACAACTGACGAAAGTCTGTGGAGCCATTTTGAGCAATGGGGAACACTCACCGACTGTGTGGTAATGAGAGATCCAAACACCAAAAGATCCAGAGGCTTTGGGTTTGTCACATACGCCACTGTGGAGGAAGTGGATGCTGCCATGAATGCAAGACCACACAAGGTGGATGGAAGAGTTGTGGAACCTAAGAGAGCTGTGTCAAGAGAAGATTCTCAGAGACCAGGTGCCCACTTAACTGTGAAGAAGATCTTTGTTGGTGTTGTTAAAGAAGACATTGAAGAACATCACCTACGAGATTATTCTGAGCAGTATGAGAAAATTGAAGTGATTGAAATTATGACTGACAGAGGCAGTGGAAAAAAGATGGGCTTTGCTCTTGTCACCTTTGATGACCAGGACTCTGTGGATAAGACTGTTATTCAGAAATACCACACTGTGAATGGCCACAACTGTGAAGTAAGAAAGACTCTGTCGAAGCAAGAGATGGCTAGTGCTTCATCCAGCCAGAGAGGTCGAAGTGGTTCCGGAAACTTTGGTGGTGGTCGTGGAGGTGTTTTGGTGGCAATGACAATTTTGGTCGAGGAGGGAACTTCAGTGGTCGCGGTGGCTTTGGTGGCAGCCGTGGTGGTGGTGGATATGGTGGCAGTGGGGATGATGGAAGCAATTTTGGAGGTGATGGAAGCTACAGTGATTTTGGCAATTACAACAACCAGTCATCAAGTTTTGGACCGATGAAAGGAGGAAACTTTGGAGGCAGGAGCTCTGGCCCTTATGGTGGTGGAGGCCAGTACTTTGCTAAACCACAAAACCAAGGTGGCTATGGAGGTTCCAGCAGCAGCATTAGCTATGGCAGTGGCAGGAGGCTCTAATTACAGCCAGGAAACAAAGCTTAGCAGGAGAGGAGAGCCAGAGAAGTGACAGGGAAGCTACAGGTTACAACAGATTTGTGAATTCACTTAAGCACAGTGGTCGCAGGGCCTAGCTGCTACAAAGAAGACATGTTTTAGAGAATACTCATGTGTGTGGGCAAAAACTCCAGGACTATGGCAAATGTTGAACCATTCCATGTTTTGTGTTGTTGTTGTTGTTGTTGTTGTTGTTGTTGATGTTGCTGTTGTTTTCCAAATTTGCACTGTGTAGTGGGTGGATGGCACATAGACTTTGGGAAGGTGAATGAAGGCGTGAGCATTGTGGAAGCGTTTTTTGTTCAGGAATGACAAGATCAGTAAGAAGATTACCATTTTCATCAGTGGACAACTCTAATTCCAATTTTTTTTATTAACTGGTATCTTACCTACTGGATCATTTTTTCTGTAGCTCTCAGGAGAGCATCCCCACCCCATCTACTCATAATATTCTCTATTCTCTATTCATAGTGATATTCTTTAGGTTCCACATTTTCCTCATTCCAAGTCTAGTAAGATTGCAGAATTAAGTTTATGATTATAAATAAAAACAAAATTAAAAACAAACAAACAAACAAACAAACAAACAAAAAAACCAAAAAAACCCTCCAGGACTGTATCTGTGACTAATTGTATAACAGGTTATTTTAGTTTCTGTTCTGTGGAAAGTGTAAAGCATTCCAAGGAAGGGTTTTACTGTAGATCTTTTTCACCCGTGCTGTTGATTGCTAAATGTAAAAGTCGGATCATGACGCTGAATAAATGTGTCTTTTTTTTTTAAAGAGTAATTGTGGCTTTATAGAAGGAATTCGGTAGCGCTCCATCTGTTTCTATTTTGTGGAATAGTTTGGACTGTATTGGCATGAGGTCTTCTATGAAGGTCTGATAGAATTCTGCACTGAACCCATCTGGTCCTGGGCTCTTTTTGGTTGGGAGACTTTTAATGACTGCTTCTATTTTGTTAGGAGTTATGAGGTTGTTTAAATGGTTTATCTGTTCCTGATTTAACTTTGGTACCTGGTGTTTCTCTAAAAAATTGTCCATTTTCTACAGATTTTCAAGTTTTGTTGAATATAGGCATTTGTAGTAGGATGTGATGATATCTTGAATTTTCTCTGATTCTGTAGTTATGTCTCCCTTTTCATTTCTGATTTTGTTAATTTGGATACACTCTCTGTGTCCTCTGGTTAGTCTAGCTAAGGATTTATCTATCTGTTGATTTTCGCAAAGAACCAGCTTTTGGTTCTGTTGATTCTTTGTACAGTCCCTTTTGTTTCTACTTGGTTGATTTCAGCCCTGAGTTTGATTATATCTGGCCTTATAATCTTCTTTGGTATATTTACTTCTTTTTGTTTTAGAGCTTTTAGGTGTGCTGTCAAGCCGTTGATAAATGTTCTCTCCTGTTTCTTTCTGCAGGCACTCAGAGCTATGGGTTTTCCTCTTAGCACAGCCTTCATTGCATCCCATAAGTTTGGGTATGTTATACCTTCATTTTCACTAACTTCTACTACGTCTTTAATTTCTTTCTTGATCAAGTTAACATTAAGTAGAATATTGTTTAAATTCCATGTATATGTTGCCATTCTTTCTTTGTTGTTATTGTAGACCAACCTTAGTCCTTGGTGATCTGATAGAATGCATGGGGTTATTTCTACCTTTCTGTATCTGTTAAGGCTTGTTTTGTGACTCATTATATGGTCAATTTTAGAGAAGGTACCATGAGGTGGTGAGAAGTAGGTACATCTTTTTGTTTTAGGATGGGATGTTTTATAAATATCTGTTAAGTCAATTTGGTGCATGACTTCTGTTGTTCTCTCTATATCTCTGTTTAAGTTCTGTTTCCATGATCTGTTCACTTATGAGAATGGGGTGTTGAAATCTTCTACTATTTTTGTGTGAGATGCCATGTGTGCTTTGAGCTTTAGTAAGGTTTCTTCTATGTATGTAGGTGCCCTTGTATTTGGAGCATAGATATTTCAGATTGAGAGTTCATCTTGGTGGATTTTTCCTTTGATGAATATGAAGTATCCTTCCTTATGTTTTTTGATGACTTTTGGTTGAATGTCGATTTAATTTGATATTAGAATGGCTACTCCAGCTTGCTTCTTCAGACCACTTGATTGGAAAGTAGTTTTCCAGCCTTTTACTCTGAGGTAGTGTCTGTCTTTGTATCTGAGGTATGTTTCTTGTATGCAGCAAAATGCTGGTTCCTCTTTCCACATCCAACCTGTTAATCTGTGTCCTTTTATTAAGGAATTGTGTCCATTGATGTTGAGAGTTATTAGGGAATAATAGTTGTTGCTTCCTGTTATTTTCGTATTGGAGTGGGATTATGTTTTTGGGATTCTCTTCTTTTGGTTTTGTTGTAAGGAGATTACTTTCTTCCTTTTTCTAGGATGTAGT
This sequence comes from Rattus rattus, assembly GCF_011064425.1. Classification (NCBI taxonomy): domain Eukaryota; kingdom Metazoa; phylum Chordata; class Mammalia; order Rodentia; family Muridae; genus Rattus; species Rattus rattus. The sequence goes on from NC_046155.1 coordinate 144,684,648, forward strand.
TTATCTCCTTGTGTTGGGCTTTGCCATTTATTATCTTTTGTGGGATTGGATTTGTAGAAAGATATTTTGTAAATTTGGTTTTGTCATGGATTATCTTGGTTTCTCTCTCAATGTTTATTGATAGTTTTGCTGAATATAGTAGCCTGGGCTGGCATTTGTGTTCTCTTCAGATCTGTGTGAGATCTGTCTAGGATCATCTGGCTTTCATAGTCTCTGTAAGAAATTTGGTGTTATTCTGATATGTCTGCCTTTATATGTTACTTGACCTTTTCCCCTTACTGCTTTTAATATTCTTTCTTTGTTTTGTGCATTTGGTGTTTTGACTATTATGTGATGGGAGGAATTTTTTTCTGGTCTAATGTATTTGGAGTTCTGTAGGCTTCTTGTAAGTTTATGGACATCTCTTTCTTTAGGTTAGGTAAATTTTCTTCTATGATTTTGTTGAAGATATTTACTGACCATTTAAGTTAGGAATCTTTACTCTCTTCTATACCTACTATCCTTAGGTTTGATCTTCTCATCATGTCATGGATTTCTTTTATGTTTTGGGCTAGGATCTTTTTCCGTTTTACATTATCTTTGACAGTTGTGTCAATGTTTTCTATGGTGTCTTTTGCCCCTGAGATTCTCTCTTCTATCTCTTGTATTCTGTTGGTGATGCTCACATCTGTGACTCCTGATCTCTTCCCTAGGTTTTCTATCTCCAGGGTTATCTCCCTTTTTTCTTTCTTTATTGTTTTTTTTTCCATTTTTAATTCCTGGATGGTTTTGTTCAGTTTTTCTCCTGTTTAGTTGTTTTTTCCAGTAGTTCTTTAAGAGATTTTTATGTTCACTCTTTAAGGGCTTCTACTTGTTTACTTGTGTTGTCCTGTATTTCCTTAAGGGAGTTATTTATGACCTTCTTAAAGTCCTCCATCATCTCGATAAAATGAGATTTTAAATCTAGATCTTGCTTTTCTATTGTGTTTGGATATCCAGTGTTTGCTTCAGTTGGAGAATTGGGCTCTGATGATGCCAAGTAGTCTTGGTTTCTGTCACTTGGGTTCCTGTGCTTGTCTCACGCCATCAGGTTGTCTCTGGTGTTAGCTTCTCTTGCTGTTTCTGACAGTGGCTTGACCGTACTGTGGGTCTGTGTGCCAGCACTCCTGCAGACCTATTTTCCTGTTTTCTTTCAGCCAGTTATGGGAATAGAGTGTGGGCTCCCAGGCATGTAGTCGCTCCTGGTGGCTGGCTTTCAGCTGTCTTTGAGGGCAGCAACTGGAAGTGTCCTGCTCCTACTTCTCCTAGGTCCCTGTGTGCAGGCTGCTCAGATGGCACTAGGCGTTTTCCTCTTGAGTCAGGAATGTGGACACAGTGTAGTCTCCTCTGGTTTCACAGGAGTGTCCTCACTTCTGAGGGTGTAGTTCTATCCCCCACAGGACTTGGGTGCAGGGAGTTCTTTGACCGGTTTAATTCACATCTGTTCACAGATCTGGACCATGGGGCTCCTGCAGCTTGGCTGCTCCTCAATTTCTGTGTCCAGAGACACTATGCAGTTTCCTTTTGGGCCAGGGATTTGGGCAAAGGTGGGCAGAAGTGGCAGTCTGTCCCGCCCTGCAGTCTCAGGATTGCCCACACTTCTGAGTATTCATCTCTCTCTCCCTCAGGATTTGGGCACAGAGAGCTGTGGGCCTGGATCAGAGAAGTTCTGGCCACAGTCGGAAACCGGAAGTGCTCAGTCCCAGAGGACTTTTGCTTTTGTGTGTCCTGAGTCCACCAGGCAGGTCACTTGGATCAGAAAAGTTCGCCTTAGCTCTGCTCTCAGGTGTGTATTCGCTCCTGGTAGTTGGCTGGCTTTCAGCTCTCTGTGAGGGCAGCAACTGGAAGGGTCCTGCTCCTATTGCTCCTAGATCTCTGTGCACAGGGGGCCCACATGGTACCAGGCATTTTCCTCTTGATTTGGGAATGTGTACAGAGAGTAGTCTCCTCTGAGTTCTCAAAATTATGGAATGCTTTATGAATTTGCCTGTCACCCTTGCCCATGGACCATGCTAATCTTCTCTGTATCATTCTAATTTTAGTATATGTTGTGCCAAAGAGAGCACAAAAATTTTTCTTGTGCCTAAGGAAAACAACACCCTTTTTAACAGTCACAAATAATATAAACTACTTCAGTGTGATTCTAACCAAACAAGTGAAAGATCTGTATGTCAAGTCTCTGAAGAAAGAAATCAAAGAAGAACTCAGAAAGTAGTAAGATCTCCTATACTCATGGATGGGCAAGATTAATATAGTAAAAATGGCCATTTTGCCAAAAGCAATATACAGAGTCAATACAATCCCCATCAAAATTTCAACTCAATTCTTCAGAGTTAGAAATAGCAATTTGTAAATTTATTTGGAATAACAAAAGCCCAAGGATAGCTAAAACTATTCTCAACAATAAAAGAGCATCTGGGGGAATCGCCATCCCTGACCTCAAGCAGTATTACAGAGCAATAGTGATAAAAACTGTATGATATTGGTACAGACAGTATCAGTGAAATCGAATTGAAGACACAGAAATTAACCCATACACCTATGGTCACTTGATCTTTGACAAAGGAGCTAGAACCATCCAATGAAAGAAAGATAGTATTTCCAGCAAATGGTGCTGGTTCAACTGGAAGTCAGCATGTAGAAGAATGCAAAACGATCCATTCTTATCTCCTTTTACAATGCTCAAGTACAAGTGGATTAAAGATCTCCACATAAAACCAGATACACTGAAACTAATAGAAGAAAAAGTAGAGAAGAGTTTCAAGTTATACATTCTTATCTGAAAGCAACAGGAGACTGCATGTATTTTACACTTGGTATAGTTTGATCATTTAAGACCTCAAAGCTTTGCCTCTACTTTGACAAACGTCCTCTACCAACCCACACCTCCTCCAATAAGACTATATCTCCTAATAGTGCTAGTCTCTATGTGCCAAGTATTCAAACACATTAATGTATGGGGGCCACACTTATTTAAACCACCTCAACAGGCAAAGATATGGAGAAGAAGGAAGTGTTGGCAAATCTTTCTGGTATCAGTTACATAGTTAAGCAAGCCAAGAATTTGGTATCAATGGAGCAAGAGTTAAAGACATTATAAGAACTTTAGAGGAAGTACACTGTACACAGAGAAATCACCAACATAATTTGGCCTTAAATAGAGCATCCCAGTAGCCCAGGAGTGAGAGATGTCTTATCATCTCATGGTCCCTATTCCTACTAGTGACTCTCATGGTTAATTTTTTTTCTTTTCCTTTCCTTTCTTTCTTTTTAAAATTAAATGCTGCACAGCCACAACTCCAGAACTCTACAACTAGAATGTCATGTCAAACACAGGCATGTGCAGAGTATGGATCTTGAAGAATTAACAAATTACAATTTGTAGCTGTGTTTCTACATGAGACATACAACCTTCAATAAAATCTTAAAAAGAAGAGTGAAGTTTTGGTCTGTGTACAGGTTTGGTGATTGATAACTAAGTTATATTTTTCTCTTCCTCATTTACTCTCAAACTATGAAACTTAAATTTAGGAATCTCAATTTCTGAACCATGTAGCAAAGCCAAGAGTCACAGCCTTCCTGAAAGGGCTGTCTTCAATTTGAAAAGAAGACTCTAGGGATATATCAGGAAAGAATTTTTTTTATTGATTTCTTAGAAAACAATCATGATGATGGGCATTAAAATTACATCAACTCACTGGAATGGTTGTGGTGTGGTTTGCGCGTATACAAGATAAAATATGAAATGAACATTTCAGAGACAGTGCCTACCCAATCTCTTCCAGTCCAGGCTCTGTCCATGCTATCTAAAATGTAATGGGATGAAGATACAAACAGGTGTGTGTGTGTGTGTGTGTGTGTGTGTGTGTGTGTGTGTGTGTGTGTGTGTGAAATTCACTTTAGTAAACACATTATTCTTTGTAACCTAGGCTGAAATCTTAGAATGTTCTAAGTATTTTCCTTAATTTAGTAAGGGAATCAGCTCATTTATTCATTATTTGTTGTTTGATTAGTAACTGTTAAAAACTCCTTTAAACAAGTAAAAACAGTAGTGGAGGAGATGCCTTAGGAAGTCATATATCTGCCAGGCAAACATATGAACCTGATTTTTGATCCCCAGAACACACTTCAAAGCCAGAGATGATGCCACAAACATGTAACCAGAGCACTGGGCAGAAATAGGTGGATTTCTAGAGTTCCAAGCCAGTTAGTCTAGCCAGTTGTTCTCTGGGCTCACAGACTGTCTTAGAAAAATAAGTTGAAAAATGTGTGTGTGTGTGTGTGTGTGTGTGTGTGTGTGTGTGTGTGTGTGTACTGTACAAATATACAGAAAGGTTTTATAAACTGAAAACCATTATTTATTTTTTTCTAAACACTAACTGATGACCAATGATGACTCAGACACCAGTTTGCACTGTACACTGCCCCAAAAAATCTAATCTAGAGTCTTCAGTAAAAATATACTGCTTCCAATTTTATATTGTCTTGAGGGGGCTATCCTTATGTGTTTATGTAACACAGATCTCTTTTTGTTGATATACTTTAAAATTTCAGATTGGAACAATCGTGTTAAACTCTGGTGTTCAAACATGGAAAGCAGTAAAGAAGAGAGATGCTAACTGTGGGCAAGGGCAGTGAAGACAAAATAAGAACAAGGCTGCCTGTATGGATGGATTAAATTGTTTTCCTGAGACTCAGGATATAGAAAGAAGGAAGAAGGTTGAGGCCAGCCTCATGGTGAGACTCTCTCAAGTTTTAACAATGTGGACTGATGACTTTTCTTGTTATAAATAACCCAGTATTGCCATCTTACATCATCTTTTCTGCTAACAGTATCATTAGGAAAGGGAACTGCTTTTCTATATGTTATGAAATATATGCAAAATATTTCAAATGGATGGTGTTGCTTATTCATGAACAAATCTGATTGTGTATTCTTTCTCCCTTGTTCACTCCCATCTTAAGATAATTTCCACTGACCTTAAGGACCAAGAACAAGGAGAAATGCTTTCTTGCAGACCAAAGTCATAACACTGCTCTTGGGCAAATGGAAATGGATTGAGATAATAAAATGTTTTTACACTACTGTAGGTATATCAAGCAATATATTTGTGCTAAATTTTAGGGATATTTTTAGTAATGGACTTTTGATGCATCTTCACATGCTTTCTGTGTATACCTTTTATTCAGTGGAGGTAAATGCAAGTTTAATTACATTTCCAACACAAAAAGAAGATTCATGGGTCATGTTCCCGACACTGTGAAGCCAGAACAATTATATTTAGATAACAGTGGGCAACAAGAATGCAGGGCAGGGAGGTATTTCTGATTCACAGAAAGGCTATAGGCAGCATTTCATTGAGATAGATTTCAAGGTAATGGAAAAGTAATGGCTCAGAACTTGCTTTGTTTAATCAAAGGCAGAAATAACTTAAAATTCAATTAAAGATTTGAACAGTAACGTAATCCCGAAAGTCACGAGGAAAAAACACAACAATAAATGACATAAGCAAAAAAACCCAATCTTAGGTACAATTATTCTCGAGTGAGTTCAGAATCATTGCTTTTTCCTAAAGGGAAAGAAAATAAGACTGATATTGAAATTAAAATGTCAACTTCATTACAAATAGTTTTGCAGAGTGAGTGCAAACACATAATGTCAACATATTATGAATGCAGCATGTCCATACAAAATGGAAGTGCCAGGCATTTACAGATAGGCTAAGTAACAAGGAGAGCTCAAGGCCGGGCTCATGGATCTCCCTGGGAGGGAGAAATAGAATAGACTTGGGGAGGGTAGTGATGGGAACAGGAGGTAGGAGGCAGAGGGTAGGAAGGATGAAGGAAGATACTACTGGAAGAGAGAACTATTGAGACTGGGGGGGGATTTAGGGGCGATGTGGGAAATCTAGTGTATTGGAATTCCCCTGGAATCCACAAGGGTGACCCTAGGGAATATTACTGATAATATACAGAGCCAGAACCTGCCATCTTCTGTCAGTAGGAAAGGCTCTCAGTGGTGACACAGCAGTCAGGATGTGATATATGAGAGAATAAAGTTAAAAAACCACTTTGAATATTAGTCAAAACATTCATGTCTAAAGGAAATACAGGAACAAAAATGGAGCAGATACTGAAAGAAAGGCCACCCAGCCCAACTTGAGATCTACCCCTTGTGTGCACACCAAACCCTGACACTATTACTGATGCCATATTGTGCTTGCAGACCAGATCCTAGCATGGCTGTCCTCTGAGATGCTCTGCAAGCAGCTGACTGAGACAGATGCAGATACTTTACAGGGACCCCTATGGAAGAGTTAGGGGTCTGACTGAAGGAGCTGAGAGTAATTGGCACCCCATAGGAAGAATAACAGTATGAACTAACCCTGACCCCTCAGAGCTCCCAGAGACTAAACCCAAAACCAAGAACATACATGGGCTGGTTCATGGCCCCAGGCACATGTCTAGCAGAGGACTGCCTTGTATGGCTTTAGCGGGAGAGGATGTGCTTAATTCTGTGGAAACTTGATGGCCTAGGGAAGAGGGATGCTGGTGGGGGTGAGGTGGAAGTGGGTGTAAAGCACTCCCTCAAAGGGGATGAAAGGGGTGAAGAACTCAGAAAAAGGGGACCAGGAAGGGGAGCAACTTTTGAAATGTAAATAAATAAAATAGTATAGTAATAACAATAATAATAATAATTATAATAATAAAAATAAAAATAAATAGCAAACCTCCTCCCTTTTCTAAAAGTTATGGAAACTCACTATTGTATAAGCTACTTAAATATACTATACGCATATATAAAATAGTCAAAGTGAAGTTATCTTAATAATGTCCATGAGACCCCGAGGCTAGCAAATTAAAATATTCTAGTCTCAGGAGTGAATTACTTCTTATGGCATTGCTAGTCATTAAAGTCCCAAAGACCTTTCAAATATTACAGACTACTCCTGCTTTTCTTGGTTACACTCCAGAAATTGATGGTAAAATCCTCTTGCTGAAGGTACCACTCGCTTGAGTCACAGAACATGCAGAAATGAAACTGGAACTAGCCAGGAAGTTACGTCCCTACTGACTAGCATTCAAAATGCTGGAATGTATAAAGCAGGCTGCTGGAGGGGAAAGTAATCATCGATCTCACCCACATTCATACTTAATTTGTTGGCTTTATTGCCATAGCCCCATAAGCCAACCTAATTTGTTGACTTTATTGCCATAGCCCCATAAGCCAACCTGAATCCTGGGACACTGATAATTCCAGCAGATGTTTTATAATTCAGTGTTTCTTTAGAATCATCAGTCTTTTTTTGTGCTTCCATATGAAGTTTATGATTGTTTTATTTCAACTTCTGTGAAGAATACAATTTCTATGTTGGAATATTCAATCTGCAGGCTGCTTTTGGTCAGATGATCATTTTCAACCTCCTGGCTGCAGCGATACCATGGACCCCAGTATGGCCCTCCAGGTCAGCACAGACCACAGAGGTCTTTTGAGGAGGTCCAGTCCGGAAAAACAAACCATTCTTCATCTCAGACATCCTGCTCAGAACCAGGGCAAGTTCAGGGCTGGGCAGCACAGTTAGGGCCTAGTCTGCAGAAGGTCCAGGCTGCTGCATACCACTGTGTAGGTCCTGCTCAGAAACAACATGCTCCCCAGTCAACTGAAGCCTTTCAAACCTGTCACCATTGCTGTCCTGTCTCTAGTTCTGCTTCTCTCCATGACTCATACTGATTATTCCTCTATCTTTTCTACCTGTCCATCAAATATTGGTTCCTTACAATGGCATTAGAGACTGCAGTGTTACATAGTGTACTTTTTTTTGTCCAAACATCTTTACATACAAATATTCATTGCAATGACTCATTGGTCTGTTTCATGGTTTCAGTTTCTGAAGCATCCTAATTACTGGACCATTGTCGAGACTTTCTGGATATTCTGCTGTTGCCCAGAGTCAAGGTGATGTCCCACTAATCGGGGTATCTTGGGGGTAGGTTCTGTGGGAACTCCTAGCTGCTGCACACCTCCCCACCTTTAATGTCTGCTGCCCTGAGACTTGCTGGGCGTGGCCTTTGTGCTTGAACCCTATTCCTGTCATCCCCAGCAGGCCAGCCATACAGGGCTGGCCATTGGACTTAGGACCAGCTCTATTCAGTAATGACATATTTCCTCAGGAACTCCAGGCCACTGTACACCACCCTGTCCTTGGTGTCAGCCGCTCCAAGGCTTATCACAAATGACCTTTGTTCTTGCAGCCTGCTGGCTGAGATGTGGCTGGGAAGGGTATAGATCATCCTTCTTCTTCACATGTAGCTCTGTTCCGACATCTTTCTTTTCAGTTCGTGAGCCCACTTTCTAAAAGAATCTTCCCATGAGACTTGCCTTTTTACTCTTTTAGTTTTTCGGGAGCTACTGCTTGCTCTGCAGACTTCTTTTCTACTGCTGCATCACCCTTTGGAGCCCCAATGGGTCTCAGATTCCTCAGAGTTCTATTGGCAGCTTCGGCCATCTTTGTTTTCATTTTTTTTTTTTTAATTCCTGAGTGTTTCATTTTGAATTTTATTTCAGTTTGGCTTTTCTTTAGTGTTTTTATTTCTTTATTAAATTCTACTTGCATGTTTTTGTTTTCCTAATTGTATTCAACTGTTTGAGCTACCGTGATCTTCACTGAGACAAGTATTCATACTCTCTTTAAGTTTCTTAAATATATTAGTAATTGCAATTTCTAAGCTCTTGTTTGGTGCTTCAGAAAGATGCTTTTCTCTTGGATATTACCATAGGGGTGTTCATTTCTGGAGGAGATGTATTGCCTTGGTCGACCATGCTTATATTTTTGCACTGGGATCTAGGAATCTGGAGTGATGATGTTTGTGACATTTCTTGATGCAGCTATCCAATCTCTCCTTTATTGAAAGGATGTTCAGTTCTTTGTAGGCTTAGCTTTTAAAAAATACTTTTAATAAGCGTTTTCATATGCTTCCACCCTGCTTGTAGTCTACCATGCACAGGTAGGGAGAAAAGATGGTAAATGAGACAAGGGGGTGTGGACCTGCCTAGAAGTAGTTCTTGGGGGAGATTCCAATTTCCGTTTGTCAGGGTACCAGCAGTCCAGTTCAGTAGTGTCAGGATACCAAACACGAATCAGCAGTGGTGACATGATCCAACAGAAATAGCCAGGACTCTGCTGAATTGGCATGAGTCATTGGGAGCCACTAGAATTATCCTGGACAGCAGGAAAAGTTCTCTGCAGTGTCTGTCTCAATGAATTGAAGATCAGTGAAGAAGCAAGACCAACAATGCTGGCAAAACTAGCTCTTTAAGCCCTGTATTATTGTCCATTGAGTCCTACTTATACTACCTACAAACATGCTTCTTCCCTTGGGTGTTGCCCGAGTAAAACACGGTGTGAGTCTGTTTCAGCAGGACATGAGTCTGTACAACATGAAACATCCAGAAACTTCCTCTTCAGTTCTTTCATTGCTGTTACCAAACCTTGACATATCGGAATGATGCTTGCTTTTCTGCCTTAGAGACACTCTGGATTATAGAGTTGAGACTTCATTTAGTTTCAGACCTGAAGTTCTGGCTGTAGCTCAGGATTCAGACTCTAAGCAGTTTTAAATTTGTGCAGTGGGTACGGTGGGTGGTAGGACTGCAGAAAGGGAAAGGGGACTGGCTCTGGAGTTCTTTTAAGCAAGACCTGGGATTTGATTAGACAAAAGACCAGAGTCAGCCATAGGGTTGCAACAGCTCTAGTAAAAAATGGTAGCAATTTAAAAGAAGATATAGGTTAGGTGGGGGTGGAGCCTGGAATGGAGGAGGAAGTTGAGGAAGAGAAAGGCATAGATAGTTTACCTTGGTCCCAATCAAATGAGGCAGCTCAGCTATGTGTAGCTCTGGTAGAGAGCAGTTCTGCATGTTGGTGGGGAATCACAAAGGAATAAAGATAGACTTTGAAGAATGGCTGAAGGGGATGCCATAGAAAAACTAGAGAGTGACCTGGGTCCACATGAGGAGGCTATTTTGTGGCTCTTCTCAAGTCAACTCTCTGGTGTCACTCTGGAAATTAATTACTGGCATCAGAAGGCATCTGTTCATGCTCGTATGCTGCAGTACTAGGGATGTCAACAGAGTTTAACCTAGTGAAGTACCATGTTCAGCCTTTGAGAGCGCTAAAAGTATACAAGTACTTGAGACAGCAGTTGTATCATAAAAGTAGATGTCAACTTCTGCATTCTATAAATATGCTTATTAAAACTGAGAAGGGAAAATAAACACACAATGAACAAATTTAGCCATTTCTCTAAAAGATTAAAACTGAAGAAAACTAATCTACAAATAAAATACTTTAACCATAAATTGGTCAATTTGGTAATGATTTTATTTTCTTAAGTTACATTTGATTTATTTTTAAAATTTAATGGTAACCCCAAATACTTTTAACAATGAAATCTAGTATTCTATCAAAGCTCAACATTCTCTGAACGTTATTTTCCAAAGTAACCCAAGAGGCATGTGAAAGATCAAACTTTGTAGTTCCTAATGCAAACATTTCAAAAAAGATTAAAAAACGAAATCCAAACAAGCAAATGCTTGTAGATGATTGAACTGCACACAAAAGAACTGCTCTATTGTAATCTAAAGATAAATTCAGTGGATTGTTAGTAGAGTACAGAATGCACTGCAATTTAATGGCATTTTAAGGATTTAGACTTTGTAGGAACAATTCCATGTGACTCCATGACCTCATGTGGATGAGCTCATCATATGGAGGGTAATGCCAGGGTAGGGAGACGGGAGGGAGTGGGTGGATGGGTGGGTGGGTGAGGAGCATCCTAACAGAAGCAGGGGGAGGGGGAATGGGATAGGGGTAACCAGGAAAGAGGATAACATTTGAAAAAAAAAAGAAGTGAAAGATTCTGATAACTAAAATGAGAGAAATAGACCAGCAGCTGATTTTGGTTGGAGACTGAATAACCTCTTTCTCAGTGGTTAAAGAAAAATCTAAGAAGTTTTAAATATTATGTTTAGTTAGAAAAAATGTTAGAAAATCTGTTCTATAATATAATAAATAATTGTTTTGATCTCCTTTTATTAAAGAAATATTGAGAGGTGGACAGCTATTATCACAAAATGATCATTAGATGAGTTAATGAAAAAATTAATTAGTTAGATTTTTATCTTTCCACATATATACTATATATAGTAATATTACATATAATTTTATCTATTAATTGGATAGCACTGTTAAGAAATTTGAGCTAATTGAAATTTAGAGGATACCCCAAATAAAAATAGTACAATGCAAATTTTTATTAAAATGCACATAAAGATTTATTTTAACAAAATATATATTAGTCAATGTCATATATTTTCAGGAGTTTAAAAGAAATAATCCTATGAAATGAATTTTATGGTTGTTAAATAAGCAACCAACAATATAGTATATATTTTAAATAATTTTATACTTGTGTATTGGATATATTTTTGAATGCAAGATATTATTGTTTAATTTACAAAAATATAAGCTAAAAACACCTCAAAAATAGTTTAATCTAAGTGCAATATCTCATTTGTGAGTTTTCTATTAGCACTTAGAATAAAGTAATGATATTCATAATCTTCAACAAACCACTAAGTGTTTTCTTACTCAGTTGATGGGCTTAGAATTGCTTTGTTAATCTTGTCTATCAGGATAGTTTTTCACTTTGTGTTTCAGACTAATCTCAGGCTTAGGATTCACCTGTCTCAGCAAGGATTCCACTCTCAGTAGTTTTCAAGATGTCTTCAATTGAAAAATGTTCAGAAATGGTACTCACAATTGACAGTATTTGCTTTGAAGAAATAATTGGCTTATCTTGATATTTGTCCAGATTTTTCTATCCTAACAATATATTTCACACACCAGCTCTTATGATAGAACCTTATGTTAAATGTGAATTTTTATTGTTATTGTGTTTATTTGCTTCTTGTTATTTAATAGAGCATTAGATTTGCCTACATTAGATGTCATAGGTAAGTCATGATCAATTTGAAGATTAATTAGTATTTGATTTTGGAACCCAGGACAAGTGACTGAGGTTCATATATTATATACCAAAGCAGATTTGACCTCCAAATTTTCTCAGAATCCGTCAGTTCCTACCTGGTATACCATATCCCCAACCTTAAACTTTCCAGCCCAGCCCAGAATCTCTTCCCTATATAATCCAGATATTTTGTGCTCTCTCTCTCTCTCTCTCTCTCTCTCTCTCTCTCTCTCTCTCTCTCTCTCTCTCTCTCTGTGTGTGTGTGTGTGTGTGTCTCTCCTCCCCCTTCCTCTCTCCTTCTCCCTCTCCCTCTCCCTCCTTCTCCTCTTTTCTCTTTGTGCATGTGCCCCCCTTTTTCTCTTTCCTTCCTCTACCCCAACTCATTTGGTCCTTGAGACCAGTGAACTCATCTGCCCAAGAGCAGCTTCCCAATAAACCTGCCTTTAGTATGGTCTAATCTGGCTTGAACTGGCTCATTTCACCAGTGGTGGAGAAATAACCTATTGGTTAGCATTTTTTTTAAAAAAGTAGGTTTTCCTATATCAGCTAAGTGCTAACTTTCTGAAGTAGGAAGAATTTTGAAATATCTCCAGGGGGTCCAGATCTGTTGAAACATTCCTCCCTATTCATCTCATTGACCCAGACACTGACTAGCATTCCATGGGAACCTGCTGACCATGTTGGCCAGAGAAAGGTACAGTCTAACTGTAGATCTTTATCTTTCCTCTTTTCATTCTCATCTCTGTGCCAGAACACCTGTTGTGGTCTCCCCTTTCTCTCTGCTCCCACCTACAACAGATCATGCAGATCTTTTCCTCCAACTCTCTGCTACCCATGGCTCATCCTGTTGTTCTAGCTCTCAACTCTAGGAAGTTACCTAGGTATCCACCAGTCAAACTCAACATAGAAGCAAGTATGTCAGGAAAGCTGGTAGGAAAACTTTAGTTTTTACTTTTTCTCCTCTGCTGAAAATCCCAGTCTCATTCCCAGCTATGCAGCAGACTATGATGTGGCCTGTTTTCCATGTCTGGCCTTATTATTAGGGATACTAATAATATCCTGGTGAAAAATCCTGCCTTTCTCCCTCCTGTGGACACCCTCAGGTCCACCATTCTAGCCCTTTCTCATTCCTACATGTTAGCTCCCAATACCTACAAATACATTTTACCTGGAACCCGCAGTGCCCACCCATGTTAGGATCCAATAAGAATTACCTACCAGATATCTCATAGCCACCACACTCTCTTAAGAAATAGAGCAGGCAATAGAAACTAAGGAAGAAAACACCTATCCAACAAGAATTACAATCATCCCAAACCTAACTATCTAAATGTCAGTAAAATAATACAATAAATAACAGCCATGACAATATGTCTTCATGAGAGTCTAAAAACTCTATTTACTACAATAGGCACTGCAGAATGCAATAAAGATGAAGCATAAGACAAGGTGCAAGCTGGGACAGGATCCATCTGGGTTCTGCCTACACTCAGAGTTGATCCGGTCCCACAGTTCTCTGTACCTAGATCCCTTGCGGAGAGAGCTGGACTCTCAGAAGTGCTGTCAATCCCGAGAGCACAGGTGAGACCACTACTTCTGCTCACATTCCTGGCCCAAGAGGAACCCAGCTGGAGCCCTCTGGACACAGGAACCTAGGAGCAATCTGGGACAATATTCCTCTGGTTTCTGCCTGCATCTGGGGCTGACTTGGTCCTACCGCTCTCTGTGCCCAGATCTGAATGGGAGAAAGTGGATCTACGGGAGTGCTGACACACAGTCTTACAGGAGGGTCAAGTCACTGTCAGAAATAGCAAGACCAGCTAGTACCAGAGATAATCAGATGGTGAGAGGCAGCCCAGGAACCTAAGCAACAGAAACCAAGACTACTTGGAATCATAAGAACCCAGTTCTCTCACCAAAGCAAATACTGGATATCCCAACACACTGGAAAAACAAGATTTGGATTTAAAATCACATCTCATGATGATGATAGAGTACTCGAAGAAGGTCATTAATAACTCCCTTAAAGAAATACAGGACAACACAGGTAAATAAGTAGAAGCCCTTAAAGAGGAAACACAAAAATCCCTTAAGGAATTACAGGAAAACACAACCAAACAGGTAAAGGAATTGAACAAAACCATCCAGGAACTAAATATGGAAATCAAAACAATAAAGAAATCATAAAGGGAGACAACCCTGGAGATAGAAAACCTAGGAAAGAGATCAAGAGTTATAGATGCAAGCATTGCCAACAATACAATAGATAGGAGAGAGAATCTCAGGGGCAGAAGATATGATAGAAAATATTGCCATCAAAGAAAAGTTAAAATACCAAAAGCTCTTAACCTAAAGCATCCAGGAAATCCAGGACACAATGAAAAGATCAAACCTAAGGATAATATGTATAGAAGAGAACGAAGATTCCCAACTTAAAGGGCCAGTAAATATTTTCAACCAAATTGTAGAAGAAAACTTCTCTAACCTAAAGAAAGAGATACAGAACTCCAAATAGATTGGACCAGAAAAGAAATTCCTCCCATTACCAAATGCATAAAACACCAAATTCAAGTAACATATAAAGGCAGAACTGTCAGAATTACACCAGACGTCACACAAGAGACTATGAAAGCCAGAAGATCCTGGACAGATGACATACAGAACCTTAAAAGAAGCCAAATGGTAGGCCAGGCTACTATATCCAGCAAAACTCTCAATTAACATAGATGGAGAAACTAAGCTATTCCAGACAAAACCAAATTTACACAATATCTTTCCACAAATCCAGCCCTATAAAGGATTATAGATGGAAAACTCCAACACAAGGAGGGAAACTACAGCCTAGAAAAAACAAGAAAGTAATCTTTCAACAAACCAAAAAGAAGAGAGCCACGCTAACATAATTCCACCTCTAACAACAAAAATAAGAGGAAACAACAATCACTATTCCTTAGTATCTCTCAACATTAATGGACTCAGTTTAAAATTAGTGGACTTATTGTCTATAAGGAGACATAGACTAAAAGATTGGATTCAGAAAGAGGACCCAGCATTATGATGTGACCAAAGGTGTGTGGGTTCATTTCTGCATCTTCAATTCTATTCCGCTGATCTACCTGCCTTTACCAGTGGCTGGGTATAAAATTAATTCAAACAAATCAGTAGCCCTCCTCTGCTCAAAGGATATACAGGCTGTGAAAGAAATTAGGGAACTGATACCATTCACAATAGCCACAAGTAATATAAAATACCTTGTTGTGACTCTAACCAAGCAAGTGAAAGATCTATATGACAACAATTTCAAGTCTCTGAAGAAAGAATTCAAAGAAGATCTCAGAAGATGGAAAGATCTCCCATGCTCATGGATTGGCAGGATTAACAAAATAAAAATGGTCATCTTGCTGAAAGCAATGTATAGATTCAATGTAATCTCCATCAAAATTCCAACACGATTCTTCATAGAATTGGAAAGAAGAATTTGCAAATTCATACAGAAAGCAAAAAACCCAGGATCTCAAAACTATTCTCAGCAATAAAAGAACTTCTGGGGTGTAATCAGCATCCCTGATCTCAAGCTGTATTAATGAATAATAATAAAACTGCATGGTGTTGGTACAGGGACAGGCACACATCCTAATCCAACCCAATGGAGACTGCATTGAATCTATACATTGCTTTCAGCAAGATGGAATACAATTGACGACCCAGAAATGAACCTATACACCTATGGTCACTTGATCTTTGACAAAGTAGCTAAAACTATTCAATGGAAAAAAAGAGAGCATTTTCAACAAATGGTGCTTGTTGAAGTGGAGGTCAGCATGTAGAAGATTGCAAATTGACCCATTCTTATATATTTGTACAAGCTCAAGTCCTAGTGAATCAAATACTCCACATAAAACCAGATACACTGAAACTAATAGAAGAGAAAGTGGGGAAGAGCCTTGAAGGCATAGGCAGAGGCAAAAATTTCCTGAACCATACACCAATGGCTCATGCTCTAAGATCAAGAACCGACAAACAGGACCTCATAAAATGGGACCTCAAAGGTTCTGTAAGGCAAAGGACACTGTTACTAGGACAAAGTGACAATCAACAGATTGGGGAAAAGTCTTTACCAATCCTATATCCCATAGAGGGCTAATATCTAATATATACAAAGAACTCTTGAAGTTAGACTCCAGGGATTCAAATAGTCCTATTAAAAATGGGGTACAGTGCTAAACAAAGAATTCTCAACTGAATAATACTGAATGGCTGAGAAGCACCTAAAGAAATGTTCAACATCCTTAGTCCTCAGGGGAATGAAAATCAAAACAACCCTGAGATTCCACCTCACATCAGTCAGAATGGCTAAGATCAAATACTCAGGTGACAGTAGATGCTGGTGAGGATGTGGAGAAATAACAACACTCCTCCATTATTTTTGGGATTTTATGCTGGTACAACCACTCTGTTAATCAGTCTGGCAGTTCCTCAGAAAATTGGTCACAGTACTATCTGAGGACTCAGCTATACTACTCCTGGCTATACCCCCAAAGATGCTGCAACATATTAGAAGGACACATTCTCCACTATGTTCATAGCAGCCTTATTTATAATAGCCACAAGCTGGAAAGAATCCAGATGTCCCTCCACAGAAGAATGTGTACAGAAAATGTGGTACATTTACACAATAGAGTACTACTCAGCTATTAAAATCAATGACTACATGAAATTCTTAGGCAAATGGAGGAGTTAGAAAATATCATCCTGAGTGAGGTAACCCAGTCACAAAATCGCACAAATTGTATGCACTCACTGATAAGTGGATATCACCCTAAACTTTGGAGTACCTAAGAAAAAAATTCACAGATCTTATGAAGCCCAAGAAGAAGGAAGACCAAAATGTGGATGCTTCCTTCCTTCTTAGAAGGGAGAACAAATACTCACAGGAGGAAATACAGGGACAAATAGTGGAGCAAGGACTGAAGAAAATGTCATCCAGAGACTGCCTCACCTGGGGATCCATCCCATATGCAGCCACCAAACCCAGTCACTGTTGCTGATGCCAAGAAGTGCTTGCTGAAAGGAGCCAGATATGGGTGTCTCCTGAGGGGCTGTGCTATAGCCCTACTGGTACAGATGAGGATGGTTGCAGCTAACCATTGGACAAACCAAGGGGACCCCAATGGAGGAGTTAGTAAAAAGACTGAAGGAGTAGAAGGGGTTTGTAACCCCATTGGAAGAACGACAATATCAACCAACCAAACCCCACTAGAGCTCCCAGGGACTAAACCTGAGTACACATGGAAGGACCCATGACTCCAGCCACATATGTGGCAGAGGATGGCATTGTCCAGCATCAGTGGAAGGAAAAACCCTTGATACTGTGAAGGCTTCTTTCTCCAGTGTAGGTGAGTCCCAATGTGTTGAGGTTACAGTGGGTGGGTGGGAGCGGGAGCATCCTCATGGAAGCATGGGGAGGGAGGAGGGTGTATGGAAGAAAGGGAGAAGGGGATAACATTTAAATATAAATACATAAAATATCTAAGAAACAAAAATTACTGAAAAAATAGTTATTAGTGGTTATAAAAGGAAATAAATATATGAATTGATATTGAGAAAACAGAATATGTATTACTTGTTCTGATTTTTATCTCTATGATCAAATGTGCCCTCACATATATTTCTTTTTAGTTTAAGTGAAACCATTTATAGGAATAATATTATTATAGTTTATAATTCTAACCAGTCTTAATGAAATCAAGAATAAATAATAATTGTGATTTTTCATTAAATATACACTAAATTGATGTTAATACATTTTAGCTCATTTAAATACTGACATGAGGTGCTAGACCAATATTTCTTATTCTTCTTATTCACAGAATAGAAACAAATCATAATAAGGGATATTAAAAATTCAGTATAAGGATCTGTTTAATTAAGATACAAACCATACTATTATTACTACTACTACTACTACTACTACTATTATTATTATTATTATTATTATTATTGCAGTTAATGTGCTTATCTTGTTTATTTGTGTTGGTATTTCTGAATGATGACAGAAAGGCTCCCTACTTCCTTCTTGGGCAGCAAAATACTTTTTTTTATTGGATTTTTTTAAATTTACATTTCAAATGTTATTCCCTTTCCCAGTTTCCCGGACATAAGCCCCCTATCCCATCCTCCTCCCCTTCTTCTATAAGGGTGTTCCCCCTCCCCAACCAACTCCTTCCCGTCCCCTACATTCCCCTACACTGTGGGGGGTCCATCCTTGGCAGGACCAAAGGCTTCTTTTCACATTGGTGCCCAACAAGGCCATCCTCTGCTACATATGCAGCTGGAGTCCATGTGTCGTCTTTGGATAGTGGTTTATTCCCTGGGAGCTCTGGTTGGTTGGCATTATTGTTCTTATGGGGTTGCAAGCCCCTTCAACTCTTTTTTATAAAGATGAATTCCATGCATAGATTACAAGAAAACACTGTTATGGAAAATATCACTTCAATATATGTTAAGGACTTAGGAACTTGTTTTCCTAGGAGCAAAGGACTGTTTTCTAGATGTTTGTATATTTTCATTTTAAAGAAACATCTTTAAGTTATCAAGGAACAATTTGAAGAGACTTGTATGTATGACTTGCAAAATAGTAAAATTTAATGAGACTTAGCTTTCAGGTGTCTTGTGTCTATTGCCAGATGTCTGTACATTTGCTCTCTCAATCAATACTCTGTTAGAAGCACAGTCCTCACAGTACTCAGCTAAGAAATAATCTAGCTTCCTTTTGATCCTATGGCTTTACTAACACAGTGCTGTTAGATCAATATACATACATATATATACATATATATATATATATATATATTCCACTTAATGATAGTGATTAAATTCAATTTTATCTAATGCTAAATTTAATAAGAACACAATCCCCATCATCAGTGGTAGTTCACACAGGATTACTTCCTGATTTAGTCAATTTTGTGAAGGGAATTGTAGGCTAAAATTGCACGTTGACTCACACTTTTCAGAATTGAAAAGTTGCTAGCATTATTTGCACGTTTAATTTTGCCTGAGCACCTAGAGAAGTCATTATATTTATATTTAAGTCTCATGACAAAATATTTGATTTGTGGATATCAACACTCTTTTGTACAGAAAAGAAAATAGGCCTCACAGCTCTAAATGTTACTAGCAGGCTAGATACACAGAACATTTCATCATCATGAGTGTTGAGCTTTTAATTCAGTAGCATGTGTCATGAATACATACTCTCTGTAATGCAGTGCATTACACAAAGGCAATATTTACAATTCTATTTCAACTAGTTTCTTTTTAGATATGGAAGAGCCATAGAAAGTTTCTGGTATTCAATTCATTGTTTTCATATTTTTAACTTATTCACTTTGTAATATCTATGAAACATATCAAATTTTCTACAATAAATTTATTCAGTATCAAACATAATGGATAGGACTTCCTAGCACCTCTGCTACACTACCTGATTTTTATTAGTTGAACTTGTTCAAATAACACTCAGCTCATTCTCTTCTGGGGATGGTGCTTAGAGGGACCTCGGATGGTTCAGCATTTGACATACTGTCGTAGGCTTTTCTACGATATAGCCTCTAACAAAACTAGGCTGTCTCAAACTCCTCGCAACGGAATTGTTTACCTTTATACCAAGAAGGTTGGGAAAGCACATAAGTCTGCATGAGGCATATGCCTGGGCAGACTGCGAGGGGTTCGTGCTGTGAGAATCAAAGTCGTTATGAGATTGTCTAAGACAAAGAAGCAGGTCAGCAGGGCCTATGGTGACTCCATGTGTGCCCGGAGTGTCTATGACAGGATCAAGCAAGCTTTCCTTATTGAGAAGCAGAAACTCTGTAGTGAAAGTGTTGAAGGCACAGGCACAGAGTCAGAAAGCAAAATAAATATGCAACTTTTTTAAGTAATAAAGATCAAGACTTGGAAAAACAAAAAGACTCAGCTCCTTCAAATGCACTGTTGTCTTTTGTTTTTCTATCCATCCCTGGCCTAGAAACCAGTTTCCACAATATTGACAACTAAATTTGAGGGTTTATTTATTTATTTTTTGCTTGTTTGTTTAAAGCACATAACTTTCCTTGTAGATGACTTACATACTATGAAGTTAAATAAATATGTGTCTTGCCTGCAATTTCTTCACCATTATATAAAAAAATTACTTGCAAAATCCGTAAGTGTAAGTATGTAATAATAGCCCTTGAATCAGTAGTAAAAATTTTACCAATATTATAGTGATGCTGATGTTATATGTACTTAATTCTTGCTAATATGATGTTTTGATGGGTTCTACTATATGAGTAGGCCTGGTAGGAGACTATGTTTTGCTTTACGGGCCCAAGTAAGATATCAAAACCAGGACTGTATGGGATTTGGAAGGTAGAAGTAAGGTTGTAGCTTTATGTCCTGGAAATCATGACAAACTGATATGAGGAATACAGAGATATTTATTTATTTGAGCCACTGCATCCTTACTTTCTCCTATACTCATGAAATAAGAGAAGTGCTGCCCTTTGGCTTCTGAAGCAGCAGCTGGAAGAAGCACTGTTTGTCAATGCATAGAATAAATATTCTTCCTTTGTGGTTCATTTTGCTCAACGAATACACTATTTTTCAAATTCTCCCAGACATTCACTCATATCAACTCAAGTGAGAGCTTCAGATATAAAGATAAAAGCACGTTCTATTATCTCCTATTCCCTCCCTTTGATCTTTAATTCTGTCAACTCTCACTAGTGGTGAAGATTTAATGGTTGTCCTAGTTTGGTTTTCTGTTGCTAAACATCAGGACCAGAAGCAATGAGGCGAGGAAAGGAATTATTTGGCTTAAGCATTCCTATCACTATCACTGAGGGAAGTCAAGACAGAAACTCAAACAAAGCAGGAATCTAGATGCAGGAATAGAAGCATAGACAACTGGAGGAGTACTGCTTACTAGCTTTCCCTCCATGGCTTGCTCAGCCTGCATTTTCATATTGTTCAGGACCTCTGACCTGCCCAGGGTTGGCATTACCCAATCAATATCTACATCTACATCATCTACATCAGCATATCTTGTATAGTATGCCCTCTTGAGATGTGTATACAAGCTATGTAATGCCCAATAGCTCATGTTTAGATTTTTGTACAGTGATAGCATGAGATATTCTCATTAGAAAATTTCAAAGGAAAGTTATAATAGATGTGAGGGGCTATTTCACTGTGCTTTTAACTAGCTTTTCATGTTTGTTAGCAATGAGCCTTGCTGATAAATATTTGCATGTCTTTTATGAGAAATGTTTGTCTATATAACCTTTATTTAGTTGTCAACTGAGTTCTTTTTTCTTTTTTTGCTGTTGAGTTGTTCATGTTTCTTACATATTTTGTGTATACCTCATTATTAGATGTGTATTTGACATTGGTTATGCTTTGTTAAGGGTCCCTGGTATTTGAGAGCAACTTTTAAGTTTGATGTTATTTCATTTCTTTTGGCTTTTGTTGCCTGTGTTTTGTGACTCATATTAAAAAAATAAAGTCAAGTTCATATATAAAAACCCACTAATATCCTCCAGTGGATTAGGTCTTAAATCTAATCAGGAACTGGTTGACTTTTCCCAGGATATTTGGGTCATTGTGGTATCATGTATCTATCTTGCCATACTAGTCATTATTTAGCTCACAGGGTACTCAACTTAGTAATACTGTTGATGACATGTAAGAAGTGTGGTGCTCTATAAAAGGGAGAAGGATAAGAATACCAAACAAATGACAGAAAATACTCTTCATGAAACCATAGAAGAAAGTTTCCCAAATATAAGGAATGAAAATACTATCTAAATACAATGATTCTCAGACCACTGAGAAGAAAAAAATCATAAAGGAAAAAAAAAGAAATAAACAAAAAACCTCACCTTCCTCCCCAATCTTCCAGGTGTCATAGTATAGTTAAAACACTGAATGTGTGGAACATAACAATGAAAATTCACTGAAAGCTGCAAATGAAAAGGGCCAAGTCACATAAAAAGACAGACCCATTGAATGATTGCTGACCTTTCTTTTGTTCATTTATTAATTTATTTAATTTGTATTGGTTGTTTTATTTATTTATATTTCAAATGTTATTGCCCTTCCTGGTTTCCCCTCCAATGGAAACTGCTGAGGTTTGGTCTAGTGTTATGGATTGTAATCCAAAATTCTATACCAGAAAGTCTAGGTCCTTGAGTGACTTCTCATGATTACAAGCTTTGGTTTTGCAAACCTTGCTCTTTAATTGAAAGCAATTGGTTAAATAACATTGGCTACAGCCAATTGCTAGTGGAGGAGTGTGGGATGATGTCATACAGGTGAGGCAGGTTCAAGATAGAATGAGGCCTGTCATTGGATGAGAAGGAGGGATGGGCAGGGGAAAAGTCTGAGGGAAGAGGAGGAGACTGGAACGGAAAGGACAGGATACTGGAAGAGACGGTGGAGAAGTTGCTGAGAGAACGTGGAGGCTGATGTTAAGATTCCACGCTGTACCTTTATAGGTTGTTATGAATGTTCTTAATGAATGGATGAGTACAGGGCTTTGTACGTTTAGGTGGGCAATTATATTTTATCAATGGAATGAGGGACAGTGAGCACACGGCCAGGAGAAATGGTAAGTGTCTGGGGTACACTGCTAGGGAGGTAGCCAGGCCTGGAGTTAGAAGGGTAGATTAGGGATGACTCCCAGTAATTGTTAAAGCCAGCAAAATAACCATAATCTGAGTCTCACTTATTTGCAAGCAAGTTGGAGATAAATCTAAGTTGTTTGTACTGTACACACTGTGGGAGTGAAAGAGCTTGGCCTGATGTCTTCCAAACTCTACAAGATCACAGTCTGCCAACCCAATCTAATATATCTACCCAAAGTTCTAGGTCACAATTGAGGTTAAAGTGAAACTTTCCACTATAACACCAAGCTAAAGGAACTTACGATATTGAATCCATTCGAGACTAGAAAAGAAAGAGACTATAGAACTATGAGTGGTTTTCAACGTTCCTCAGGTTGTGACCCTTTAATACAACTCCTCTAATTATGGTGGCTCCAACCATAAAATGATTTTTGTTACTACTTCATAACTGTGATTTTGCTACTGTTTTTAAGCATAATATAAATGCCTGGTTTTTTTTTTCTGATGGACTTAGGCTACCCCTGTGAAAGAGTCATTTGACTCCCAAAATGATTGTGGCCCACAGGTTGAGAACTACTACTATAGAAGGAAACAAAAATAAATGATACTAGATATTCATTAAACAACCAAAGTTAAGAATGTCTTAAACAATACAAAATCATCAACCTGATAGAGTAATACACACCTTTTATTAATAACTCTAAATGTAAATAGCCTTTATGTATCCCAAAACACAGACTGTAATAGAAAACAAAATTCTTTTGTTTGTTGCCAAGAAACAAACCTTAAGATTAAAGACAAACTCTATTTTAGTGTGAGAGGAAGACAAGCAGTCCAAGCAAATGGAATTAGGAAACCAGCAGTCATTGCTATTTTAGTATCTAACAAAGTAGACTTCAAGTCCAATTTTGTTAGGAAATGCATAATATTGCTTCATATTGTTCAAGGCAACACTTCACCAGGAGGAAATTACAATTGTAAATATACACACATCAAATACAGTCTCAGCCAATTTTATAATGAAAACATTACTAGGAATTATAAATGAACTAAAAACTCATTGCTCCCTTATGACAAGCTGGTCTAGCTCTGGTAAAGGGGCTCTATTGCTTTTACATGTTTCTGTGGCCAAAACCATATGAATTAACCAACTTTAAGAATTAAGGCTTTACTTTTGGGTCACAGTTTTCCAGAGTTCAGTTTTTGATCATTTGACCCTATTGATCAGAACGTCATAGTGTCCGGAGGACATACAGAGCTGCCCACCCCATTTCAGAAAGAGCTGAAAGCTAATCAAAGGGGACAGCGTGAGGCAATGACCTAAGTCTATCTCTTCTTTCCACTCTCTCCAAAATAGTAACATCATCTCCCCACTCCCAACCCCCTCCCTGTGTGTGTAAGATTTCAACATATGAGGTAATTTGTGGGATATTTCTCACAACAGCCTTAAAAGGAAAATATAAAAGGATCATATCTGATGACTTGGAAAATAATGATATTTTAACATTTTCAATGATGATACCTTATATATCATTAAGTTAATTTACCAATAACTTGGTTAATTGGTTCAGAAAGTACCCATTTACATAACTTATCATATAGCATGGTTTTCAATAGCTTTAAGAGTCTTTAAAAAGATCTAGAACCGTTTTGAACAGCTTTCTCCCCATGTTTCCTGCAGAAACAATAACAATAAAATAATTACTTTAGAAAGTCATTGAACAGATACATATGACATTTCCTTTTATATTGTCCAACATAAAATGAAGCGGAACGCCTGAGAAGATTCTATGGTTACCTTCAGAAAGATGAGACTAGGTGAATCCAAGAGCACAAATGGGAAGTAGTTAGAAGAGGACAGTGACTTTTAGTGTTTACCATCTGTGAAGAGGAGCTAGAGAGGGGCCCAGTGGGACTCTGCTGACAGAAGGGAAGCATAGGAGAGAGGGTACGACAGCAACACTAACTATCAACTCACCAGGACTTGCAGTAGTCCCAGAACTCAATTATGGACTGAGTAAATGAGAATTCCAAACACTTAAATTTAAACAGGATAGATTAGCTTTATTAAGATGCTAATTTATTTCAGTAGCCAAGCTGTGCTGACAGCCAGACTCAGTAAAGAACAATTTAGGAAGACATCTAAAGTCAGCCTCTAGTCTGACACCCCCACCACACTGACAGAAGTAGACGTATAAATATGCATGAACACACACGTGCAGCCCCACACATGCTAACATGCACACATGCACGCATGTGATACATGCATGCATATTATATCACGTCACATCATATACTCAGGCCAAAAAATAATACAAACTTCAACAAATATTCAAGGGACCTGGTTTGAAAATTTACATTTCATATAGTGACTATGAAGGTCATTCTCAGAACATAAGAGATAGAGATGTTAGTTTTATTTAACAGACAGTTGTCGAAGGCCAGCTTTGATACATCAGATACTGAAGGGTTGTGTGGATCGATGATTAAACACTCAGCAGAATTTTTTCTCTGAGGGAGTAAAACTTAACTCTTTGGGGCTGGTGAAAAGGGGGAAATTCATATTCTTGGTAGATGAGGAAAGATCCAACCAATTCCAAAAACTTTATTTTTTTCTCTTAGCCTTTTTATACCACCTAAGACAAAAATTCTCTATGTAGGAAGAAACATTACCTCATAGCCACAAGTTACATATTCTCCAAAAACAGATTAAAACCATTACACTAAAGGAAAGTATAACAGGAATACTGAGTATATATCTTTGTCTAAAATGAATACCTAACTGAAGATTTCCCATCTACCCTTCTCTCCAGAAATTCATCACAACCCCAAAGCAATAATTCTTTTGTCATTAATTAACAAAGTTTAGGCAAGCCAAGTCTATAGCAACAAGTCTTCTCTTATGCTGAGTTGATGACAATTTGTATTTGCCAAGAAACAGATCATGTATCTTACATCTTATTTTCAAGGTCTCGTTCAGCTAAACTGGCTAATCATATGTTTCTGATTTTATACTCTTTAATTTTTATTGGTTATTTTATTTATTTTTATTTCAAATATTCTCCCCTTCTTGTATTCCCCTCCTCAAACCCCCCTATTCCATCCACCCCTCCCTCTGCCTCTATGAAAGTACTCCCTCACCCACCCAATCCTACCTCACCGCCCTAGCATCACCCTGTGCTGGGGCATCAAGCTTCCATAGGACCAAGAGACTCCCTCCCAGATAAGGCAGTCCTCTGCTACATAAGCAGCTGGAGCCTTGGGTCTCTCCACATGTACTCTTTGGTTGTTGGTTTAGTCCCTGGAAGCCCTCGGGGGTCTGGTTGGTTGATATTGTTGTTCTTCCTATGGTGTTGCAAACCTCTTTAGCTCCTTCGGTCCTTCCCCTAACTCCTCCATTGGGGTCCCCGTGTTCAGTCTGATGGTTGGCTGTGAGCATCCGCATCTGTATTGGTCAGGCTCTGGCATGGTCTTTCAGGGGATAGCTATTCCAGGCTCTTGTCAGCAAGCGCTTCTTGGTATCAGCAATAGTGTTTAAGTTTGGTTCTGCAGATAGGATGGATTGCTAGGTGGGAGGTCTCTGGATGGCCTTTCCTTCAGTCTCTGTTCCACTCTTTGTCCCTGTGTTTCCTTTAGAGAGGGGCAATTCTGGGTTAAAATTTTTGAGATAGGTGGGTATTCCTCAACTGGGGGCTGTGTCTATCCACTGCATATGGTCTCTATAGGTTCTATCCCCTCTTGGTTGGGTATTTTGGCTAATACTATCCTTGTTGGGTCCTCTAAACTTCTTGCTTCCTTGGCATCTGGGACTTTCTAGTGGCTACCTCAGTTCTTCATCATCCACTGTTACACACCACAGTTCAAATTCCTGATCCTATGTACTTCTCCCCTGTTTCCTCCCACACCCGATCCTGTCCCCTTTTCCCTCTGCGCTTTCCGTCCCAGATCCCTCTCTTCCTCTACCTCCTGTAATTATTTTGTTCCCCCTTCACACTTTGGTCTTCCTTCTTCTTGAGCTTCATATAGTCTGTGAGTTGTATCGTGAGTATCCCGAGCTTTTTGGCTATTATCCACTTATCAATGAGTATATACCATGTGTGTTCTTTTGTGACTGGGTTACCTCACTCAGGATGATATTTTCTAGTTCCATGCATTTGCCTAAGAATTTCGTAAAGTCATTGTTATAATAGCTGAGTAGTACTCCATTGTGTAAATATACAACATTTTCTGTATCCATTCCTCTGTTGAGGGACATCTGGGTTGTTTCTAGCTTCTGGCTATAATAAATAAAGTTGCTATGAACATAGTGGAGCATGTGTCCTTGTTATACTTTTGGGTATATGCCCTAGAGTTATAAATGGGTCCTCAGTTAGAACTTACTCTTTGTTGATAATCCTGTATTTTTATGTGCATACCCGAAACTTGTGACCACATCTCTAGATCACAAGATCAAGAAACTCAGACCCAACCTATAATGAATATTTCCTTTGTTCATTAATTTGTCCAAAGCTTATTTTTCCTTCTAAGTACAATTATGTGTTTGTAATGCTTGGAAGCTCACTGCACTTCTTTTCTAAACTATGCTGCCCTTCCTATACTAAATGGGAGGGGCACATTCTACTCTTAATTCTAACTTTATTCTATCTTTCTGGCAAAACAACCTAGCACATCTCCTTAAACTTTCTGTCAACTGCCGTAACTTACTAGAGCTATTTAAATTAAATCAAGAATTCTGTAAAATCATTTATTCATTTAAACTGTATTATTTTTCTGAAAGTTCATCTTCATATTTGTCTGCAGGAAAATTTCCCAATAGAGTGGGCTCTCTCCCAAGAAATAACCACAGGAGACTGGCAGTGAGGATCTCCCCACATCCACTCACACCATGCTAAATATAGGGGTAACATAGCAATGGCAAACAAGATGAGAAGGCACAGCAGCAGCAGGAAGCAATCCAGAGATAACCTCTGCGGCAGGGGGTAGGGCATGCTGTGCCTCTCCAAGGAACACCCACAGCAGCTGTGCAAAGTGGTGGATCATCTCCAGGAAGCTCACTTGCCCTCCACAGTTCCTCCTGCATGGAGTCTGCCATCTTCCCCTTTTAGTTAAATGAAGTTAAATGAAGCTTGTAAATTACTTTCTGGGCAGGATGTACAGTAAGTTCTAGATGTTTGAAGATAACTGGAGGAAGAAACAGAAGCAAAGCAATTAATCCTCTACGAGAGTTACATTTCACTCCCTCAGAGAAAAGTCCGCCTGGTGATTAATTGCTGACTCCTTGCCTGCTCTCAGTTTACTGTCACATCAGAGCCAGCTTCCAGCAGTTGGGAAAGGTCTATTTTTGTGAATAGGAGAATATATAATTAGAAAAATGAGTTAGACTCTACCTCATTTGCCCTGGCTAGTACAGTGTGAGAGATGCTACCTCCTGGAATAGCTCTGTTGGTTGAGAGTCTGGTTAGCATAGAAATGTACCAACCATAAGCAATGGCATTTAACACACTACTTTTATATTACATAAATTGTTTGAAACAGAAGAAATAGGAAACAAACACCAACAAATATCATAAGGCAGAGCAGCAAGTGTTTTGAAATGATAAATGATGACATTTATTTCTTCGTTTCAGAAGTTTACGGCTCTGTGACCCCAAATTTGTTACACACTTCTTTCTCTTAATTTCTCCTTCCAGAAAATGTTAATAGTTATCACATGCTAGTTGAGGTTTATAGTGACATTTAGAAGTTTCTGGTGAGCTATATAGGAACCTACTGTGGTCATGAGCAAATAATTAAGTGAATCCTAGTAAGCTTATGCTATTTAGAAATGTGCCATAATTGTATGTTTTAGATAAATGGTATATCAAAGAATTTTTTTGCTACCAAGTAATAAAGGACATTGGTAACTGATTACGAAAGATGAATTTATTATCATAGACATACTGAAGTAGTACTTTCTACAGCTGAATTAACGTACCTGAAAGTTAAATCTTTACGTTCCTATAATTCGACTTTGACATTTCTTAGTGCACAAAATGTTTACATTTATGTAAGTTCATTTCCCTCAATAATAGGACTTGGAAGCTCAGAAATGAATTGACTTTTATTTTAAAATATTAATTGCATATGCAAAGTATGTAAATATAATTATATTAAAATGAAATAGTAAAGTAATCAATCAAAATTATTTTTCCAATAATAGCTTCTTTTAATAAGAAAATAAATAATTATGGTCTCTGATTATCACATTTACCACTGAGCCATCTCTTCCGTCCAGAAGTAGACTATTTATCTAGAAAGTCCTGTTATAAAGTTGACAAAACACCATCTGTAACATGACTGAGATTCTCGTAACTGCTCTGTTAGGGTCATTGCCACTTGTTCCAAATGTATTCTAGGCACACGTACAAACCTTGACTTGTGCAGAATATTAGCAAACACCTCATATGTCAATTCCTTTTTTGTAGCAAGTTGATTAAAATTATGGATAGAGGGCTGAGCAGTTAAGAGCACTGGCTGCTCTACCAGTGTTTCCTTGCACTGACATGGAGGTTCAAAACAGTAAATACAATTCTCCGTGACTTCATGTTCTCTTCCGGCCTTCACAGGCACCAGATAGCCAAGTGACACATACATACATACATACATACATACATACATACATACATACATACATACGTACATACGTACGTACATACATACATACTGGTAAAACGCCTATACAAATACAATAAAATCCTAATTAAAGTTATGAGTCTTGGAAGAATTTGATGCTCTGTTTTAAAGTCTTAGCTCTGTAAATAACTACTCTTTTCATCTCCTATAAATTTCAATAATTCCCAGTGTTTATTTGAAAAAATTGGCATGCTTATGCTGAGCTTCATCAAGACAGTTTTGTGCAACTATACCAAGTATTTTGAGTGTAATCACCCTCCTCTGCTTTTCCATCTCTTTTGTCCCTTTGCATTGGTTATCTTGTCACCATACAGTTTCATTTCTGTTGTCTCAAATGATTTTATGTATCTGTGTAAGAACTTTACAAATGAGAAAAATATTTGCAATATTTTTCTTTCTGATCTGAGTATGAAAAGCTAGGTAAATAATTTTATATTCTAATACTATTTGAAGGTTAAAATTGTAATATAGAACATTTAGTACTGAAAGTCAGTTTATATATTTGTAAAAAATGGAGCCATTTTCTTGCTCAATAGTCTTCATGCTTATGTTTGATTGCTTTAACACTGATTTCCATGATCACCAATAAATGGAGGCCTCTGAAAGTTGGATAGCATTCTTATAATGTTCTGCCATCCTCAAATGCCTTGCACACATTTTTACACAATAAATATTTATGAAAATAATTGCCTGTTATAGAAAATGAGAAAGCATCAAATTTTGGATTTAGATTTTTAAAGATCAATCTATTCAAGGCAAATACATTGGAAGATCAGCATGGCAAATCCACATCATTCAGATCAAACCATGTCTTGGTAAATTTCATGGTTTTCTCTATCTAAAATTATGGTTAGACAATATTCATTTGTGAGTTATTAATATGGAATTCATTGGTATGCTGTTTGTTAACTTCAGTGAATGGGAAAGGGTGATGTGGATTCTCTGGACTAAACTGGACTCAGCAGCTTCCTTTGAGAGAGAGGTGTGGCACCGAGAACTCATGTCCTCCATATCTTGCTCAGTTGCAACTATCCCTTCTTTGCTGTAGAGTTTTGTTAATTTGTTTGTCTGTTGCTTAAGGCAGGGTCCTATACTATACCCCAGCATCTCCTGGAACTCCTATGTAGTGCTGACTGATCTTGAGCTCCTTAGAATCCTCCTGCCTCAGATTCTCAAGAGCTGGGATTTTTTTTTTTTTTGTAAAACACTAAAAACCACTTTCTTGTGGACTTCTATTTCTGATATGTTTTGCATTTTTTATTTCCTAAGCTCTTTTGTTTGACTTAGAACAGGATAGGGATCATAAATATAAATTATAACAGTACATTTCTTGTGAAACAGAAAATATTTAAGTTTTCAGTTTCCTGAATTGGTTATGAGAGACATATTTTGTGAGTTTTCAGGTTGCGTGATAGCTATTGAAGCAAAGATATTAGTACAACTAAAAAAAAAAAAAAAAAAAAAAACCTCTCCTTGTAGAACTTGATAATCAATACTTCCTTAAATTGAGTGGTTTCTGTTAGATCCTAATAGTGGTTTATTGTATGTTTAAAATTACCATGTCTCTACTTCGAAGTAACATTCTCTATAAAATTCAAAACCTGCAAGTTATAATTTGTTTTGACAGCTATAACTTTTTCATTTTAGACCATTATTTTAAATTTGGTGTTAAGCATTAACAGAGTAAAAATGTATTGTCTCTATGTAAAACGTTCTATCATTTAAATAGTGATAGATGTTACATAAATTGTCTTCCAGTGAGATAAATTTCTATAAAAAGGTACTTGTTCATTGTAAAATATTTTACTCTGTGTTATTATTTTCAATAAAATGAAGAATCATATTTCTTTGCTCAAAATAATTTGGGGATTTATATCATAGTTTAATATCACAATTATGATAGAAAATAGTGATTGTATATTTCTAATGCATGCTAATAGTGCAAATTTAGCAGTTTCCCTGTATAGATAGCACATTTCAAAAGAGAGCCGTTTGGTTCTTCTTCACAATAATTATTACTAAAACATAAACATATGCTGTGATGTTTAGTCTTAATGACAATCTTGTGATGTTAATATCATACTAAACTTGTAAATGAGGAAATGTAGACACAAATAGTGTACTGTCATTTTCATGGCTATACACCAAACCTAGTGTTTGCTAATATCAAAAGAGATCATTTAGGCAACATTTTATAAAGGAAAATAACAGGTCTGATAGTTTGTTCATTCAGGCTCATCATTTTTGATGATCTTTTTCTTTCAGATTTTTACATTTTTTGTAATAATTTAATTAATTGTGATGATTTCAGTATTTGTCTGTATACCACTAAGGTCTCTGTGACCAACAAGGGCAACAGAGTGTTGGTCCCTGTGAGAGAAGAGGGCAGGTTGATTCTCCATGACTCAGTAGCTGGTGCTGGTTCAAACTTCAAGAGTCTGACTATGATTAGTTTATGTTACGCATATTTATGCACAGCATAATTTGAAAAAAGTTTCCTGGTGATAACTAACTCATTCTTGTGTGTACAAAGGTTAAGAGATGATTACATTCTAATGTGCATAATCTTCCATAAAGATAGGTTCTATATATTAACTAAAGAAGCAGGCTCAAGGTAAAGTGCTCTTGACAAGGGTTTGGGGGAAGATAAACTATAGATTCACTGAGATAAACAAACTAAGATATAGATGTGGGGGAGCTGGTGTGGCCTGTTTATACAGTTAGCTTAGAGGCCAGCTATTAAATATCTCTGCTCCTAGCCTTCTTGGGGGGGGGGGTGGACAGGATAGACATTTCTCCCTTTGAAGAAAAAATGTTGGGTGCTTACCATTCCTACTTTCCCTAGTGCTTCTTTGTGAGTACTGTAACTCCCCCCAAACCCTACTTTTAATGTTTTTTAAAAAAATATATAGAATATCTAACCCCAAAAATATCTAACACAAAAATTATAATGTCTCTTAGCAACTCATGAAACATCTTCAAAACTGACTGTACTTGGATACCTGCAAGTATCAACAGATTAAAGAAAATTGATAACCTGCATACAAGACACGAGAATAATATCCCGCATCCTATCTGACAGATTAAAGCTGGATACCAACAGCAGCAACATCAAAAACCAGAAAGCATACAAACACACAGAAATTTAACAGTTCATTGCTGAATGAAAAATAGGTCAAGACAAAAGTTATGAAAAAATTAATACTTTCTAGAATTGAGTGAAAAATAATTCACAGCATAGCAAAACTTGTAAGACACAGTGAAGGTGATTCTAAGATGCAAGTTTATAACACTAAGTTTCTACAAAAAGAAATTGGAGAGATTTCATACTAGTAATTTAAGAGCACACCTGAGAAGCTCTAGTACAAAAAGAAGAAGTAACAATGCAAGAGAGTAGACAACAAGAAATAATCAAACTCAGGGTAAATAGAAATTTCTTGTTTAGTTGGAGACCCAGTTGTATCATGTGATGTTTTTCTGGAAACTGTCTTATGTTTTGCTGAGAACAGACTTGTGGTATTTTTCTGGAAGCTTCATTAAAAAAAGGAATGTGCTAGAATAAAAGCTTGAGAGAGCGTGTGATGTTTGGGACAGGTATAAATATAACCCAACAGAAAGTGGACAACCTGTGTGGCATTGGTTCACTTTGCCACTCTTTGCTACTCTTTGCTGCTCTTTGCTGGTCTTTGCTGGTCTTTGTTGGGCTTGATTGGACTTTGCTGAATTAAATCTATCTGGCCCTGGGCTTTTTTGGTTGGGAAGTTTTTTTTTATCTTTATTAACTTGAGTATTTCTTATTTACATTTCGATTGTTATTCCCCTTCCTGGTTTCCATGCCAACATCCCCCTAACTCCTCCCTCTCACCTTCTATATGGTCTTCCCCCCACATCATCCTCCCATTACCACCCTCCCCCCAACAATCACT
This sequence comes from Rattus rattus, assembly GCF_011064425.1. Taxonomy (NCBI): domain Eukaryota; kingdom Metazoa; phylum Chordata; class Mammalia; order Rodentia; family Muridae; genus Rattus; species Rattus rattus. The sequence goes on from NC_046155.1 coordinate 144,717,955, forward strand.
TTCACTGGGGATTCAGTCTTGGCAGGACTAAGGGCTTCCACTTTCACTGGTGATCTTAATAGGATATTCATTGCTACCTATGAGGTTGGAGCCCAGGGTGAGTCCATGTATAGTCTTTGGGTAGTGGCTTAGTCCCTGGAAGCTCTGGTTGGTTGGCATTGTTGTTCATATGGGGTCTCGAGCCCCTTCAAGCTCTTCCAGTTCTTTCTCTGATTCCTTCAACAGGGCTCCTGTTCTCAGTTCAGTGGTTTGCTGCTGGCATTCGCCTCTGTGTTTGCTGTATTCTGGCTGTGTCTCTCAGGAGAGATCTACATCCGGTTCCTATCGGCCTGCACTTCTTTGCTTCATCCATCTTATCTAGTTTGGTGGCTGTATATGTATGGGCCACATGTGGGGCAGGCTCTGAATGGGTGTTCTTTCTGCCTCTGTTCTAAACTTTGCCTCCCTATTCCCTGCCAAGGGTATTCTTGTTCCCCTTTTAAAGAAGGAGTGAAGCATTCACATTTTGGTCATCCTTCTTGAATTTCATGTGTTCTAGGCATCTAGGGTAATTCAAGCATTTGGGCTAATAGCCACTTATCAATGAGTGCATACCATGTGTATTTTTCTGTGATTGGGTTACCTCACTCAGGATGATATTTTCTAGTTACATCCATTTGCCTATGAATTTCATAAAGTCATTGTTTTTGATAACTGAGTAGTATTCCAGTGTGTAGAAGTACCACATTTTCTGTATCCATTCCTCTGTTGAAGGGCATCTGGGTTCTTTCCAGCTTCTGGCTGTTATAAATAAGGCTGCTATGAACATGGAGCATGTGTCTTTGTTCTATGTTGGAGAATCTTTTGGGTATATGCCCAAGAGAGGTATAGCTGGGTCCTCGGGTAGTTCAATGTCCAATTTTCTGAGGAACCTCCAGACTGATTTCCAGAATGGTTGTACCAGTCTGCAGTCCCACCAACAATGGAGGAGTGTTCCTCTTTCTCCACATTCTCACCAGCATCTGCTGTCACCGGGGTTTTTGATCTTAGCCATTCTGACTGGTGTGAGGTGGAATCTCAGTGTTGTTTTGATTTGCATTTCCCTTATGACTAAAGATGTTGAACAATTCTTTAGGTGTTTCTCAGCCATTCGGCATTCCTCAGCTGTGAATTCTTTGTTTAGCTCTGAACCCCATTTTTAATAGGTTATTTGTCTCCCTGCAGCCTAACTTCGTGAGTTCTTTGTATACTTTGGATAAAAGCCCTCCATCAGTTGTAGGATTGGTAAAGATCTTTTCCCAATCTGTTGGTTGCCATTTTGTCCTAACCACAGTGTCCTTTGCCTTACAGAAGCTTTGCATTTTTATGAGATCCCATTTGTTGATTCTTGATCTTAGAGCATAAGCCATTGGTGTTTTGTTCAGGAAATTTTTTCCAGTGCCCGTATGTATAAGATGCTTTCCCACTTTTTCTTCTATTAGTTGGAGTGTATCTGGTTTCATGTGGAGGTCCTTGATCCACTTGGACTTAAGCTTTGTACAGGGTGATAAGCATGGATTGATCTGCATTCTTCTAAATGTTGACCTCCAGTTGAACCAGCACCATTTGCTGAAAATGCTATCTTTTTTCCATTGGATGGTTTTGTCTTCTTTGTCAAAAATCAAGTGACCATAGGTGTGTGGGTTCATTTCTGGGTCTTCAATTCTATTCCACTGGTCTATCTGCCTGCCTCTGTACCAATACCATACAGGTTTTATCGCTATTGATCTGTAATACTGCTTGAGTTCAGGGATAGTGATTCCCCCTGAAGTCCTTTTATTGTTGTGGATAGTTTTAGCTATCCTGGGTTTTTTGTTATTCCAGATAAATTTGCAAATTGTTCTGTCTAACTCCCTGAAGAATTGGGTTGGAATTTTGATGGAGAGTGCATTAAATCTGTAGATTGCTTTTGGTAAAATGGCTGGTTTTACTCTATTAAACCTGCCAATCCATGAGCATGGAAGATCTTTCCATCTTCTGAGATCTTCTTCAATTTCTTTCCTCAGAGGCTTGAAGTTCGTATCATACAGATCTTTTAATTGCTTGGTTACAGTCATACCGTGGTGTTTTATATTATTTGGGACTATTATGAAGGGTGCCGTTTCACTAATTTCTTTCTGGTCTTGTTTCTGTTTTGTGTTGAGGAAGGCTACTGATGTATTTGAGTTATTTTATACCCAACCACTTTGCTGAAGATGTTTATCAGTTTAGTACTTCTCTGGTGGACGTTTTCTGATCACTTATATATACAATCATATCATCTGTAAATAGTGATGTTTTGACTTCTTGCTTTCTAATCTGTATCCCTTTTTCTCCTTTTGTTGTCTGATTGCTCTGGCTAGGACTTTGAAAACTATACTGAATAAGTAGGGAGAGTGGGCAGCCTTGCCTAGTCCCTGATTTTAGTGGGATTGCCTCAAGTTTCTCTCCATTTACTTTAATGTTAGCAACTGGTTTGCTGTATATGGCTTTCACTATGTTTAGGTATGGGCCTTGAATTCCTGTTCTCTCCAGGACTTTTATCATGAAGGGGTGTTGAATTTTGTCAAATGCTTTCTCAGCATCTAATGAAATGATTATGTGGTTTTTATCTTTCAGTTTGTTTATATAGTGGATTACGTTGATGGTTTTCCATATATTAAACCATTCCTGCATGCCTGGCATGAAGCCTACTTGATCATTATGGATGATTGTTTTGATGTGCTCTTGGATTCGGTTTGCCAGAATTTTGTTGAGTATCTTTGCATCTATACTCTTAAGAGAAATTGGTCTGAAGTTCTCTTTCTTTGTTGGGTCTTTGTGTGGTTTAGGTATAAGAGTAATTGTGGCTTCATAGAAGGAATTCGGTAGTGCTCCATCTGTTTCCTATTTTGTGGAATAGTTTGGATAGTATTGGTATGAGGTCTTCTATCAAGGTCTGGTAGAATTCTGCACTGAACCCATCTGGATCTGGGCTCTTTTTGGTTGGGAGACTTTTAACGACTGCTTCTTTTTCTTTAGGAGTTATGGGGTTGTTTAAATGGTTTATCTGTTCCTGCTTTAACTTTGGCACCTGGTATCTGTCTAGAAAATTGTCCATTTCGTCCAGAATCTCCAGTTTTGTTGAATATAGGCTTTTGTAGTAGGATCTGATGATTTTTGCAATTCCTCTGACTCTGCTGTTATGTCTTCCTTTTCATTTCTAATTTTGTTAACTTGTATGCACTGTCTGTGTCCTCTGGTTAGTCTGGCTATGGGTTTAATCTATCTTGTTGATTTTCTCAAAGAACCAGCTTTTGGTTCTGTTGATTCTTTCTATGGTCCTTTTTGTTTCTACTTGGTTGATTTCAGCTCTGAGTTTGATTATTTCCTGCCTTCTACTCCTCCTGGGTGTATTTGCTTCTTTTTTTGTTCTAGAGCTTTTTAGGTGTGCTGTCAAGCTGCTGATATATGCTCTCTCCTGTTTCTTTCTGCAGGCACTCAGAGCTATGAGTTTTCCTCTTAGCACAGCTTTCATTGTGTCCCATAAGTTTGGGTATGTTGTACCTTCATTTTCATTAAATTCTAAGAAGTCTTTAATTTCTTTCTTTATTTCTTCCTTGACCTGGTTATCATTGAGTAGAGCATTGTTCAACTTCCATTTATATGTAGGTATTCTTTCCTTATTGTTATTGAAGACCAGCTTTAGCCTGTGGTGGTCTGATACGACCATTGGATTATTTCTATCTTTCTGTATTTGTTGAGGCCTGTTTTATGACCGATTATATTGTCAATTTTGGAGAAAGTACCATGAGGTGGTAAGAAGAAGGTATATCCTTTTGTTTTAGGATAGAATGTTCTATAAATATCTGTTAAATCCATTTGGTTCATGACTTCTCTTAGTCTGTCTATGTCTCTGTTTAACTTCTGTTTCCATGACTTGTCTATTGATGAGAGTGGGGTGTTGAAATCTCCTACTATTATTGTGTGAGGTGCAATGTGTGCTTTGAGCTTTAGTAAGGTTTCTTTTATGTATGTAGGTACCCTTTTATTTGGAGCATAGATATTTAGGATTGAGAGTTCATCTTGGTGGATTTTTCCTTGGATGAATATGAAGTGTCCTTCCTTATCTTTTTTCATGACTTTTGGTTGAAAATCGATTTTATTCAATATTAGAATGGCTACTCCAGCTTGCTTCTTCTGACCATTTGTTTGGAAATTTGTTTTCCACACTTTGACTCTGAGGTAGTCGCTATCTTTGTCTCTGAAGTGTGTTTCCTGTAGGCAGCAAAATTTTGGGTCCTCATTGTGTATCCAGTTTGTTAATCTGTATCTTTTTATTGGGGAATTGAGTTCATTGATGTTGAGAGATATTAAGGAATAGTGATTGTTGCTTCCTGTTTTATTCGTGTTTGGATATGAGATTATGTTTATGTGCTTGTCTTCTCTTTGTTTTGTTGCAAAACAATTAGTTTCTTGCTGTTTATAGGGTGTAGCTTGCTTCCTTGTGTTGGGCTTTACCATTTATTATCCTTTGTAGGGCTGGATCTGTAGAAAGACACTGTGTAAATTTGATTTTGTTATGGAATATCTTGGTTTCTGCATCTATGTTAATTGGGAGTTTTTCTGGATACATTAACCTGGACTGGCATTTTTGTCCTCTTTGGGTCTATATGACATCTTTCCAGGATATTCTGGCTTTAATAGTCTCTGGTGAGAAGTCTGGTATAATTTGATAGTTCTGCCTTTATATGTTAGTTCACCTTTTCCCTTACTGCTTTTAATATTCTTTCTTTGTTTCGAGCATTTGGTATTTTGACTATCATGTGACGGGAGGAGTTTCTTCTCTGGTCCAATGTATTTGGAGTTCTGTACACTTCTTTTATGTTTATGGGCACCTTTTTCTTTAGGTTACGGAAGTTTTTTTCTATGATTTTGTTGAAGATATTTACTGGTCCTTTGAGTTCGGAGTCTTCCCTCCCTTCTATACCTATTATCCTTAGGTTTGATCTTCTCTTTGTGTCCTGGATTTTCTGTATGTTTTGGGCCAGTATTTTTTTCCATTTTATATTATCATTGAGAGTTGTGTCTATGATTTCTATGGAGTCTTCTGCTCCTGAGTTTCTCTCTTCTATCTCTTGCATTCTGTTGGTGATGCTTGTATCTACGGCTCCTTGTCTCTTCCTTTGGTTTTCTATATCCAGGGTTTTCTCCCATTTTGCTTTCTTTATTGCTTCTACTTCCATTTTCAATTCCTTCACCTGTTTGATTTTGTTTTCCTGTAATTCTTTCAGGGATTTTTGCATTTCCTCTCTATAGGCTTGTGTATTTGTGTTTTCCTGCATTTCTCTAAAGGAGTTCTTTATGTGTTTCTTGAAGTCCTCCATCATCATGATCAAATGTGATTTTAAATCTAGATCTTGCTTTTCTGGTGTGTTTGGATATTCAGTGTTTGCTTTGGTCGGAGAATTGGGCTCTGATGGTGCCATGTAGTCTTTGTTTCTGTTTCTCAGGTTCCTGTGCTTGCCTCTTGCCTCTGGTGTTACCTTGTTTTGCTATTTCTTATAGTGGTTAGACTGTCCTATAGGCCTGTGTGTCAGGAGTGCTGTAGACCTGTTTTCCTGTTCTATTTCAGCCAGTTATGGGAACAGAGTGTTCTGATTTCAGGCTTGCAGTCATTCCTGTATACTGGTCTTCAGGTGTTCCTGTGGGCCTGTGTCCTGAGTCCACCAGGCAGGTCACTTGGAGCAGAAAATTTAGTCTTACCTCTGGTCTCAGGCCTGAAGTCGCTCCTCAGAGCCGAGTTTCACCTCTCCGTGAGGGCAGCAACCAGATGGGCCTGCCCTGCCTTCTCTCAGGACCCTGGGCACAGGGGGCCCAGACTGAGCTAGGTGTTTTCCTCTGGAGTCAGAAATGTGAGCTGAGAGTAGTCTCCTCTGGCTTCCCAGGGGTGTCTGCCCCTCTGAAATTCTAGTTCTCCTTCCCACAAGATTTGGGTGCAGGGAACTGTTTAACCTGTTCCCTTGGGATCCGGTCAGTATCTGGACTGTGGTGTTGAGTGCCCCTATCCTCCTGTTCCCTGAGGCCCTACACAGTTTCCCTTGGGCCAGGGATGTGTGCAAGGGTGGGCAGTACTGTAGGTCTGTCCTGTCGTGCAGTCTCAGGATTGCCCACCCGTCTGGGCGATGAGCACTCTCTCCCAGAGTTTTTGGGAGCAGGGAGCTGTGGGCCAGGATCACCAAGTTTCGGGCATTTCCATTCTTTCTACTGGCCCTCAGGGCTTCAGTCCCCCACCCCACTAATACCTGTTCATGCTTCCCTTTTCTTCTCCCTGTTTCCTTTCCCACCAGATCCCTCACTTACTCTCCTGTCTTGTGATTGCTTTCCACCCCCCCCCTCTTATTCTATGCGCTTGCTGTGCTCCCTCACCCATCCCTCTATTTCATTTTTTACATCCTGGATGGTTTTGTTTAATTTCTTCTCCTCTTCACTTGTGTTTTCCTGTAATTCTTTAAGGGATTTTTGTGTTTTCTCTTTAAAGGCTTCTACTTGTTTACCTGTCTTGTCCTCTATTTCTTTAAGAGATTCATTTATGTCCTTCTCAAAGTTTTTTATCTTCATCATGAGATGTAATTTTAAATCCAAATCTTGCTTTCTGGTGTGTTGAGATAATGCAGTATTTGCTTTGGTGGGAAAACTGGGCTCTGATGATGGCAAGTAGTATTGGTTTCTGTTGTTTAGGTTCCTTTGCTTGCCTCTCACCATCTGGTTATCTCTGGTGTTAGCTAGTCTTACTGTTTCTGACAGTAGTTTGACTTTCCTGCAAGCCTGTTTGTCAGCACTCCTAGTGACCGGATTTCTCCCAGAGGGATTTGAGTACAGAGAACTATGGGACTGGGTCATCTCTGGGTGCAGGCAGAAATCGCAAGAGTTCTGTCACATACTGCTCCTGGGTTTATGCGTCTTGAGGGCTCCAGGAGGGCCCATTGTAGCAGAAGTGGTTGTCTTTCCTCTGCTCTTAGCTGTGTCAGCACTCCTGGTAACTGGCTTTCATCTCAGTGCAGGCGGGTTCCTCTTGGACCAGGAATGTGAGCAGAAGTGGTGGTCTCCCCTGAGCTCTCAGGTTTTCTGTACTTCTTAGGGTCCAGCTATCTTCCCCAGGGTATTTGGGTATGCAGGGCTGTGGGACCAGGTCAGGTCCAGGTGTAGGCTAGTACCCATTCTTAATAGCCAGAAATGGGAAATAACTTAGATTCCCCAATTAGAAGAATGAGTAAAGGATTGTGGTATACTTACAGAATGCTGTGTTACTCAGTTATTAATGAAATAAAATTTACAAGTGAATGTATGGAGCTAGAATAAAAATCATTTTGAATGAGGTAGCCCAGATGCAGAGTTATGACTATGTTTTATTTTTACTTAAATACAGATAGTAGATATTATGTTAGCAAGCAAAGTTCAATCTATATGATCACAGAACTTAGGTATAAGGTAAGAGACTTGGATTTACAGATAAACTTTCCGAGGGAAGGGCAACAGAATAGGTAGTTATGGGTTTATGGGGGAAATGGAATGAGGATCAAATGGGAAGGAAGAGAGAAGAGGGGAACATGAGGAGAGAGAAAGTGAAAATTAAGGGCATTTGTGGTGTAGTGTGGAATCCTAATACAGTATAAGCTTCCTAATATCCACATACACAAAGGCATTCTAAATGAAATTGCCAAATAATAGTAGAGACAGAGCTTAAACTGGACACCTCTTGTCCTCAGATGAAGCTTCAATACAGGGAATGGATTACATCTAATCAAGTTGTTGGTAAAAAGGGGTCTCATGGAGCCCCCCAAACAACCCAAGACAGTGCCAAAGATCAGTTGCTCTCCACAACTGACTACAGTTCTTCCCTACTAAAGACAGTGCTTCCAGAATTCATTGAACACGGAGAATCAATTTGGCTACCTATTGCCTTCAACTTTATGGGTTAGTATTTTTGGCACTGGAAAATATTTTGCATGCTATTAAAAGAAAGAGGTAAATACCAAACCAGCTACAATCTCTTTCATCTACAGTGGAATCCTGCTCGCAGTATATTCTAGGGCAATGTTGGCACAAATCTTGTAGGAATAATCAACCAATATCTGACTTGATTAAAGCAGACTCCATGAGATATAACACCTATCCAAGGTTGCTTGGTTATCACAAGCCTGAAACCAGGTAGGCCGAGGCCCTAGGGCTAAACCAAATACTATTGTTTTACTAAAAGAATGTAGTGATAAAATGATTTCTTACGATATTCTTCTATATTCATAGATCAGTGCTTTGCTCAGTCATCATCAGAGGAACTTCCTCCTGTACCAGATTGGAACATATAAAGAGACCTTGAGCCTGCTAGACATTAGGAAAAGAGTGAGAGACTTTGGAACACTTAGCCCTAAACAGGATACCTTCACCAAACCCTCCTCTTAGGGTTCAGGAAATACCGTGATAGAGGAGGCATAAAGAATAGAAGACAAAGAGGAGAGAGAGCATCCCAAAGAAACAAGGCCTCTTAAACTCAACAGGACCATTGTACACGAGAACTCACAGAATCTGTCAGGATGCATAGGATCTGCATGGATCTACCACAGATGGGAGGTGGTGGTTATAGAACCAAAAGGAGAAGTGGAGAGATACCCCTACCTCAAACCTTATAGTTATCTCTAATTGATAACCACTTGCAAATAAAAATTTAGTTTATCCAAGGGAAACTCTTTTTTTTTTTTTTAGTTCCAAAAAAGAATGCATTTTCAAGAATGGACAGATGACTTAGTGATTAACAGCAATGGAAGCTCTTCCAAGGACCAGTTCAGTTCACAGTACCTACATGATGGCTAACAACCATCTTTAATTCCTGTTACAGGGCTCTAATGTCCTCTTCTGGTTTTAGAAGGCACGTAGTGCATATTTTGTACTCAGATATAAATGTAGGCAAAACATCCAGGGCAACTCTTAAGGGTAGGCCACATGTCCATCAGTAGATGGCCAATAGAAAATGAACTCAACAGCACCCTTGGAGTTTCCTTGCCTCACAGTGTGGTGTTGAGATTTTTCCTGTTTTAATATTCTTTACATATTTTCTTGATTTTTGTTTTTATTTTTTCTCTTTTCTCCCCTACACGTTCTTTGCATATATTGTTTTTAACGGGCATTCATTTATGTGTGAATAAGTGGGTTTTGTTTCTTGTGCCTTCTCTTGGACTCCTTTCCTTCTGTGGGTTGTTTTGTCCCATTTGAATGCTTTTGTTTCATCTTATCTTTTCCTTCATTTTATTATTATTTCCTAAAAGCCTGTTTGAGAGACAGAAAACAAGTGCATCTGGATGCAAGGGGTGGTAGGGAGTGAAAGAAATAAAGAGAGGAGAAATTGTAATCAGGATATGTTTATATAAAAATATTTTCAATAAAAGAAAAAGAAGATTTCAGTCTTATACCACAAGTCACTAAAGATGTAGAACAATGCCTGAAATACACTTTGCCAGTGCTTTGGTAATGCCCAGTGGAGGACTTCGGTTCACTTACTCAATCAACAAAATTATAACTGAAATAAAATACTGTAACAGTAGATGTGTTAGTATGATGACTTGCTATTCCTCCAATCACTTTCTTTGCATTTTCACTTTAAAGTTACTACTAAGTTATGAAGAATATATTTCCTGCAAAAATGCATAATTGAATTATTTAAACGTAACTACTCTATGATTTTATATGACATGAAAATGTCATTGCCTGATTTTCTTCACTTTTTATAGTAACTACCATTTATTAATATAGCATTTTACAGTTGTATAATTCCATTTCCTTATAGTTTTAATAATTGATGATGCACTAGTGAGAAGTTCTGCATATAAAACTAGGCTTTATTGGGACTACAGTGATTAATCGTATTTCCTACGTACAGATTACAGAGTAATTAGAAATGTTGCTTCAACCAGAGCTTCCAGGGAACAACCCCCTCCCCAAGAACAATAAATGGACTGACCTTGGACTCGGACCTACTAGGAAGAAAGGAAAATCCAAGTAAGACCACCAGGGGAAGGGGAACCCCGGGGTCCTGCAAAGCCTGACCCCCCAGGGAACTAGACTGTGGGGGGGGGGGGGAAAGGGGGGGGGGGGGGGGAGGGGAACACCCATAAGGAAGGGGAGAGGGGAGGGGGATGTTTGCCCGGAAACCGGGAAAGGGAATAACACTCGAAATGTATATAAAAAATACTCAAGTTAATAAAAAAAAAGGAAATATCCAATGAAAAATAAAAAGACTACATAGCACTGTTAAAAAAAAAAAAAAAAAAAAAAAACAAAAAAACCAAAAAAAAAAAAACAAAACAAAAAAAAAATGTTGCTTCATGCAACCTTACAATTTCTTTTCCAAACACCTACACCAGAACCATGCCAAAGTTTTACAATTTTTATATGTATTAATAAAAGTGTTTTGTTATTCCTGTATATGTATTTCTTTGACCTCAGATATGAATTTATATTCTTTATTTTCTTATACAAAGATGGGAATTTTACTTTGGGCTTCATATTATTTCTTACTTTGCTTTCATTTAACTTTAAATAGCTCAGCTCCAAATGTGGCAAATGCATTTTATCATTTTTTTTCTCTTTGATGTGAACTGCTAGTGAGAGTTAAGATCATAAAAGATATTTACCTGTTATTATCATTCTCAGAATTGTCTATATCCATTAGAATGAGTGACTGAGTAGGACTGAGAGATCTCTGGGAATATTGGTGTAAGAACTTCAAATTTTGTTGGGTACCTCTAGGATTAAAGAAACTCTTATTAAAGTAGTTTTATTGACTTGGTTTAGGATAATTAAGCAGCAGAATAAAATCGGATGGGCTGTTACAAAGCTAGCATTTAAAGGGCAAAGTCAAGGAACAGAACAGTTTCATTTCCATGAATTCTCATTTTCAAAGGCAGGCTGTGAGTCTCCTGAGTGTACAATGCAAACAACACAGACAGTGGATTTAATGTGTAATTGATGGCAAAGTTTTCAGGAAAACATAAATCAAAAGTCTGGCAAAATAATGGTGAGGCTTTAAAAGGGAGGGAGGCTAGGGTTTTGACATGAGACTAATGAAGATAGATCAAGATTTGTTAAGTAAATTATGGTATATTCATTCAAATTACTCACTTTTATACCACTTGTAACCTTAATGAGAATGTCCCACAAATCAGCTAGCTCACAGTGTGATTTGCCTTTCTTCTTACTTATAAAACTGAAGGACGAAGAAATAAACCCATAGTTATTTCCACATCATCTTTAGCAATTTTTGCACATGCATTGCAAAAATTATTTCCTGAGTCACCACGAGAAGACTGGGAACGGAACTCAGTACTTCAGGAAGAGATGCCAGTGCTTTAACCCATAGAAACCGTTTTCTAGAGACCGAAAGGGTGTGGATCCAGATGGAAGGGCTGAAGTGTAGAAGAACTGGAAGGAATTATGGGAAACCATAACCAGAGTGTATTGTATGAAAAAAAATCTATTTTAAGTTGATAAAAATACTTTGAGAAAACTGGATTTCTACATGCAGAAGATGAAACTGTATCCTTAGTTTAATACCCACAATAGAGTTAATTTGAGAATTGAACAGAGACATTAACATAAGGCATAAAACTTTGATTTTTGAACAGGTTTTGAATACTGGAAAAACACTTCAGAAACAGGAATTTGCAATGACTACTTGGACAGTATACCAATACTGGAGGAAACAGGTAACTGATACGCAGGATTACATAAACTTAAAACGTCAAGGGAATGATCAACATAGAGAAGAGATAGTATTCGGGATAGGGAAAAAATATTTGTTCATTGTTCATTAGATAGATTGTTATCCTGGATAAAGAAGTAGACTAATCAACTAAAAATGACCAGCAAACGATGAGTCAATAATCCAGAGTCACACCTTTAAAGGGATCTGTCTAACGGGCAAGTGGCAGCACACATAAGGTAGTGCTCAGTGCCTTCAGTGCCAAGAACAAATGGTGTATGAGCAGATGTATGAAACTCTCGGAGAACAAATGAATGAACTATACTGAGTAGTCAGAATGGCTATAAAAATGAGTAAGACTGATGGAGACAAGGAGGACATTTACTTAGTGTTCATAGATTGAAACATAAATTTTCACAGTCATTTAAAAATAGTGAGGAGATTTCCTCCAAGACTAAAAACAAAGTTTCCATAGGGACAAAGTAAAAAAATAAAAACCTAAAGTCAGCATACATGCCATATAAGGCAAAACAATTAAAACCTCGGACAACCCTGCTTACTGAAGCACGGTTTACTTTCCAAGATGTAAACCAATGCAGGTATCTGTGAAGAGATGAAAAGGTAAAGAAATATGACACATGGCTGCAGTACTGCACTACAAAGTTGTGAAAGATGAGATTATACATTACACATAACCATAGGTAGAATTTGGAAACATCATAGTAAGGCAACAACCAAACAGACAAAAACCAGATAAAGAAAAGCAAGTAGATGTGTCTTTGTGAACATGTTTTGAGCAGGGTAGTGACCTATGTGAAGACATCACAGTGCGAGTCTTTAAGTCGTACAGTTGGTGTGTGTTGATAGCAATAATGCAATAGAGAAAGCATTAAGATACAGAAATAAGAACTCATTTTGAAACTGTAGATTTAAGGAAAGTACCAACTGCTGGTGAGAATGTATAAACGTTGGCATTAAAACTGGGGCACCATGTACAAAACCACACAAAGTTGCACACAGGGTTAGCCACTGGGAAAAGGGAGAAAAGAAGGACTACTGGGGCTCCATGGCCACCAATCGGTCCAATCAGGCACAGTGCATTCTATTCTGTCTCCATGTGCACCGCAAACACAGGTCCACCCCCATGTAGGTGCATATACATTCAACTGGATGTAATTAAGAAATCCCATATAGAAATGCCTGCAGGTCACCCCAAACTACACAATTCTGTACTGAGACCCACTTTATAGGCGATTTCAGGTTGTGTCAAATTGTAAATTAAAAATCACGGCTCTCTGCTCCTCCCTGTTCCAGAGACAGCCGCATCTTCTTGTGCAGTGCCAGCCTCGTCTCATAGACAAGATGGTGAAGGTCGGTGGGAACGGATTTGGCCGTATAGGCGCCTGGTTACCAGGGCTGCCTTCTCTTCTGACAAAGTGCAGATTGTTGCCATCAACGACCCCTTCATTGACCTCAACTACATGGTCTATATGTTCCAGTATGACTATCTATGGCAAGTTCAACGGCACAGTCAAGGCTGAGAATGGGAAGCTTGTCATCAACGGGAAGGCCATCACCATCTTCCAGGAGCGAGATCCCGCTAACATCAAATGGGGTGACGCTGGTGCTGAGTATGTTGTGGAGTCTACTGGCGTCTTCACTACCATGGAGAAGGCTGGGGCTCACCTGAAGGGTGGGGCCAAAAGGGTCATCATCTCTGCCCCTTCCGCTGATGCCCCTATGTTTGTGATGGGTGTGAACCACGAGAAATATGACAACTCCCTCAAGATTGTCAGCAATGCATCCTGCACCACCAACTGCTTAGCCCCCCTGGCCAAGGTCATCCATGACAAACTTTGGCATCGTGGAAGGGCTCATGACCACACCATGCCATCACTGCCACTCAGAAGACTGTGGATGGCCCCTCTGGAAAGCTGTGGCCTGATGGCCATGGGGCAGCCCAGAACATCATCCCTGCATCCACTGGTGCTGCCAAGGCTGTGGGCAAGGTCATCCAAGAGCTGAACGGGAAGCTCACTGGCATGGCCTTCCGTGTTCCTACCCCCAATGTATCCGTTGTGGATCTGACATGCTGCCTGGAGAAACCTGCCAAGTATGATGACATCAAGAAGGTGGTGAAGCAGGCGTCCGAGGGCCCACTAAAGGGTATCCCGGGCTACACTGAGGGCCAGGTTGTCTCTTGCGACTTCAACAGCAACTCCCACTCTTCCACCTTTGATGCTGGGGCTGGCATTGCTCTCAACGACAACTTTGTAAAGCTCATTTCCTGGTATGACAATGAATACAGCTACAGCAACAGGGTGGTGGACCTCATGGCCTACATGGCCTCCAAGGAGTAAGAAACCCTGGACCACCCTGCCCAGCAAGGATACTGAGAGCAAGAGAGAGGCCCTCAGTTGCCGAGGAGTCCCCGTCCCAACTCAGCCCCCAACACTGAGCATCTCCCTCACAATTCCATCCCAGACCCCATAATAACAGGAGGGGCCTAGGGAGCCCTCCCTTCTCTCTTGAATACCATCAATAAAGTACGCTGCACCCTCAAAAAAAAAATCACACAGGAGTCCTTGGAATTTGAACTCTAGATCCCGATAATGGGTCAGCAAATACTTTTATTTACTGAAATGGTTCCCCAGTCTGTGAAATTATTTTAAAGGACGGTTTTAAAGAAGACTCTAGTCTATAAACACAGTGGGATAAATTTACTACACATTCTGTGTCCAGTCCTTTGGCCTATGGAAAGGCAATGTAGATCCTGTTCCTAACTTTGAATATGTCAGAAAAACGAGGTTCAAAATAAAGTTATTGGGAAAAATAAAATGACCTAGATATCCTCTAAAATCTATAAGTTTAATTTTAAAGATGGGCCACTTCTATCTCCACTTCCCTTTAGATTTTCATTTTGTGAACACTGAATATAAATAAAGTAGACAGTGTATGTTTATTTGTGACTGGTCTTTTTACTCAGCATAGTGTTTTAAAGGTAGGACCTGCTTACCAGGAATCGCTTTAGCATTCATTCTACTTGTTGTCAAGTGATATTTTTACTGTATTGTGATATCCTGTTTTATTTATCATTTTGTCACCTGATAGACATCGTGTCTGGTCTGAATATTCCAGCTATGAGAATTTTGGCGTACACCACACACACTCAGACACACGCACGCACGCACACATGCATGCGCCCACGCACGTGAACACACAGACACACGAAAACACACACACAATTCCATAATAACGACAAGAAAGTATTGGACTAATTCTTTATTTCAAGCACAAGATATGAATGCAGTTTGATCACAAGTCTTTACCAATTCACAGTAAACAATGTCAAATTTATAAGGTGTAGCAGATATTCACCGCAGTTATAAAATGTGGAGCAGTGTGACCTTTAAAAGGCTTTCTGAATCTTGGGATTTATGATTCTGTCATTTTCCTTTTATTACTTGCAAAGCCATATAACGCTGAAGAGGATGGAGCGAGGAGGCAAATAGCCTTGAGAGTGAATTGTGGTTGGGTTCTGTACTTTATCTGTAAGATCAAAACTGTCAGAATCTGCAAAGCACAGTATACAGCCAGAGTTTTTAAACCCTGTATGAAAAAATAAAATTCTTCAACACTTCTGCTGGATCCTATTTCCCTGTCTCAGAGAAAAATAAACACGCTGTACAAACGAGTCCCGAAATGAATTGATAAAAATATGTAATGTAGCAGTAAAGATGCCTCAGTTGGTAAAATGCTTGCTGCATAAATGTGAGGACCTGGGTTTGATACCTAGCGCTCTTGTAAAAGCCAAGTGCCACGCCATCTACTTGAACCCCGGCACTAAAGGCAGGTGGATCTATGGGACTCGGTGATCAGTGAGTCTAGCTTAGTCACTTAGCTTCAGTTTCAATTAGTAGCCCTGTCTCTGTTGACCTATTGTCTGCTCATGTACACTTACAGCAGGTACAAGAGACTCCATTCATGTACATGAATACATACAAAAGCATGTAACAGTTACGTTAGCTCAAACGTTAACTTTTAATATTTTGATTGACTATTTTTTTTTATCTTTACTAACTTGAGTATTTCTTATTTACATTTCGATTGTTATTCCCCTTCCCGGTTTCCGGGGCAACATCACCCTAATCCCTCACCTTTCCTCTTCCTATGGGTTTCCCCTCCCCATCCTGCCCCATTACCACTCTCCCCCCAACAATCACGTTCACTGGGTGTTCAGTCTTGGCAAGACCAAGGGCTTCCCCTTCCACTGGTGCTCTTACTAGGCTATTCTTTGCTACCTATGAAGTTGGAGCCCAAGGTCAGTCCATGTATAGTCTTTGGGTAGTGGCTTAGTCCCTGCAAGCTCTGGTTGGTTGGCACTGTTGTTCATATGGGGTCTCAAGCCCCTTCAGCTCTTTCAGTCCTTTCTCTGATTCCTTCAACGGGGCTCCCGTTCTCAGTTCAGTGGTTTGCTGCTGGCATTCGCCTCTGTGTTTGCTGTATTCTGGCTGTGTCTCTCAGGAGAGATCTACATCCGGTTCCTATCGGCCTGCACTTCTTTGCTTCATCCATCTTATCTAATTGGGTGGCTGAATATGTATGGGTCACATGTGGGGCAGGCCCTGAATGGGTGTTCCTTATGCCTCTGTTCTAAACTTTGCCTCCCTATTACCTCCCAAGGGTATTCTTGTTCCCCTTTTAAAGAAGGAGTGAAACATTAACATTTTGATCATCCATCTTGAGTTTCATGTGTTCTGTGCATCTAGGGTAATTTGAGCATTTGGGCTAATGGCCACTTATCAATGAGTGCATACCATGTGTGTTTTTCTGTGATTGGGTTACCTCACTCAGGATGATATTTTCCAATTCCATCCATTTGCCTAGGAATTTCATAAAGGCATTGTTTTTGATAGCTGAGTAATATTCCATTGTGTAGATGTACCACATTTTCTGTATCCATTCCTCTGTTGAAGGGCATCTGGTTTCTTTCCAGCTTCTGGCTATTTTAAATAAGGCTGCTATGAACATAGTGGAGAATGTGTCTTTGTTCTATGTTGAGGCATCTTTTGGGTATATGCCCAAGAGAGGTATAGCTGGATCCTCAGGCAGTTCAATGTCCAATTTTCTGAGAAACCTCCAGACTGATTTCCAGAATGGTTGTACCAGTCTGCAACCCCACCAACAATGGAGGAGTGTTCCTCTTTCTCCGCATCCTCGCCAGCATTTGCTGTCACCTGAGTTTTTGATCTTAGCCATTCTCACTGGTGTGAGGTGAAATCTCAGGGTTGTTTTGATTTGCATTTCCCTTATGACTAAAGATGTTGAACATTTCTTTAGGTGTTTCTCAGCCATTCGGCATTTGCTGAAAATGCTATCTTTTTTCCATTGGATGGTTTTGACTCCTTTGTCAAAAATCAAGTGACCATAGGTGGGTGGGTTCATTTCTGGGTCTACAGTTCTATTCCACTGGTCTATCTGTCTGTCTCTGTACCAATATCATGCTCATGGATTGGCAGGATTAATATAGTAAAAATGGCCATTTTACTAAAAGCGATCTACAGATTCAATGTAATCCCCATCAAAATACCAAACCAATTATTCAGAGAGTTAGACAGAACAATTTGCAAATTCATCTGGAATAACAAAAAACCCAGGATAGCTAAAACTATCCTCAGCAATAAAAGGACTTCAGGGGGGAATCACTATCCCTGAACTCAAGCAGTATTACAGAGCAATAGTGATAAAAACTGCATGGTATTGATTGACTATTAACACCTCTCTGAAGTCTTCTCTATCAAAACCACAGCTATACAATTACGGGCCTTAAAGATACTCCAAAGCTAACACAATCACAACCGTTTATTAGACAAAATAATGAAGGGGCTGACACTGTGGTCCATGGCTCATGACAAAAAAAGTCCATACATTTTAGATTGTTGTAATAATGAAAGAAGTCATAGACTGAGCCTTGTGCTTATCCATTGACTATGACATGGGACACTGTTACTAACGGCACAACCTGGTTTAAGCTTGGGTACGGACTCTTCCTTATGAGACTTCACAGTCTCACTTTTTAAAACAGACCAGTAAATGTTCACTGTGCATCTGTGCCCCATTTAGAATCTTGAATTTAGATCTCAGAATGGGGAAATATTAAAGGAGTCTTGAGACTCTGTCTCACGAAGTTGCAAAATATAGAGACACACAATAATTTAGATGATGAGTAAGAAGTGACAAGTTCGCAATTCCAAAAATGTATGCAGGAAGAGAGACAGCAGGAAGTTGAATTTAAATGGAGAAAAGATAGGACTAAGGTAAGTCACTGCAGAAAGGATCCATCTGAAACTCTGACAGCTCCCTCACGATGGGACTGCATCTGCCCCCCCTCCTCTTTTCCAGTATTTTCTTTTACATTCTTTTTTGATTTAAAAATAATTTTAGTTTAAAGAAAATAGATGGAAATAATCTGATCATAGTGTTGCATTTTCCTAGTTTCTTAACAACATGAAATTGTCTTAAGAATCTCAGAAAAAGTTGAGAAAATTCTAGTTGATCATGTGGGAGAAATTGAGATTTGACTTTTTTTTTTTTTATATATGTGCAGTAAACATGAAAAGCCAGGATCTGTATATGTGAGAGAAAATGTCACTGAGGTGGGGTCACCTCACTTAATTCTCTCTAGTTCCTTTCATTTTCTCATGAGACTTCACAGTTTCCCTTTGTAAACAGCCCAGTAAAAGTTCATTGTGTATATGTGCCCCATTTTCATCATCCGTCTTTTCAGTTGAACTCCATTACTGTTCAATCATTATTTCTAATGGAAACTAAAATGATCAGGAAAATATTCCTGTAATAATAGAAATGCAGTAGGCTGTGAAATTAAAGTTAAAAATTAAAAATAAAATTGAGATTTGTGAAAGTCCAGAAGGAGAAGTAGCAATGGTGTCAGTGATAATAAAGAAGGTTTATCATGTCCATCATACAGCCTGGCTGTTTAGCTCTCTCTCGGCCAGGGATTTTATAGACTAGCAGGCCAAGTCCTTGGAAAGCTTCACTATAAATAAATATCTGGCTTGATGTTTATTTAGTCTCATCAGAGATTCGATGAGTTTATAATAGATTTGACAGAGACCAGGTTGTTTATGATTAAACTCCAAGCATTGACAGTGATCCTTAAGCTTGGGGGTGGGGTGGGGTCATGAGAGATTACATCCTTTATTTTCCATTTGCTGCATAAAATAAAAATGAAAAATGAATTCATGTCTATTAGTCAAATGAGTGAAATCTTAGTTCAGTACCCATAAGATTCGTTACTGCCCAAACACCTGCATTTCTATACTGAAGAAACAACACACACATTTTTTTTTTGGTAGAGAAATTTAAGAAGCAATTTAGATTAATTAGTAATGTATTGATAGCAAAAGTGAAAAATTCTAAAGATGAGTTATGCATATTGCAGAGGGAAGAATCAACATGACAGTGTTTGAAGACAAACCTTGAAATCCAAAGAGCTTCTAGTCCATGTATGGTATCAGTCTGTAGCCTTGAACCCCTGGAAGGGAGTCAACTGCCACCTTCTAGAGCTCCATAAAAAAATTCTCAGCTGTATGCACCACAGAAAGACTCAAGTTTAAGTTCACTACTGCATTTTAACACAGAATTTTATTTTGACATATTGCTAATAAATTTGGCAAAATCTCATACTATGCCATATAGCCAATAATACCCAACTCAATCTTTATATAAAAAAAAAGGCAATCTGGAAGAGAAAATAGGCACCTGTATTGTCTTATGGTTATTTGTGAATATGTATATAGTACATCCCAACACACACACACACACACACACACACACACACACCCACACACACACACCCACACACACACTCACACTCACACACACTCACACACACACACACACACACACACACACACACACACACACAACACACACACACAAACACACACACACACACACTTTGAAATGGTGAACTTTCTAGACAGAAACCAAAGTTCAGGGAATATTCTTTGAGACACTGGAGTGGGCAACAGTTTTATGAGAACTTTTATTTTCATGAAGGCCAATAGGATAGTGCTTTACATAGTGTGGTTATTTTCATTAAAGAATCCCTCCCAGGGAAGGTACATATCTCAGGTAAAAGTAGAGAGTGGAAAACTGTATTTTAAAACTTAATCACAAACATATAGGAGAAAAAAAGAAAAAAGAAAGAAAGAAGAAATAACCCCTATATAAGTTAAATGCTTGACCCTGCTTTTCAGAACTGCTATGAATTTTTCTTTATATTAGGGTTTGAATATTTTTTAATAGAAACATTTCTTTGCCTTTAATTTGCAGATATCTTTCCTTTATGTTAAAAAAGAAACTCTAACCCTTATCTTCAACAAAAGGGCATCCCCTTGGAGCCACTAAAATGCCCAGCAACTCAATTGGTTTTTCATATAAAAATGAGCAAATGTCTCCAGTTGCCATGCAGAACTGCCTTAGTCGTGGTAAACACAAAGCACTTCCAAATGCTGACTCATTTCTTGTGAGATAACTAATAACTCCTTTCAAAAGTCCTTTATACCTTCAAAGCATTTTCTATTAGCTACCTCTATAGATATTTCATATACTCTGTCCCAAACACATCAAGGGTAATTATACATAATAGATTAAAAAAAAAACCACAGTTTAAAAGGAACACACACACACGTGTGTGTATGAGAAGAAAATATGTAAGTATTATTATTAACATTAATTTCACTCAATTAAGGGAATTTAGAACTATTCTGTTTTACCTGGTCTGTCAGTGAGGGGACTGTCATGTAAATCAGTGAATAGAAAACAAGGTCTTGGGGTTGGGGATTTGGCTCAGTGGTAGAGTTCTTGCCTAGGGCGCAAGGCCCTGGGTTCAGTCCCCAGCTCCGGGAAAAAAAAAAAAAAAACAACTTCTTTCTTTTTTTTTTTTTTTTCGAGCTGGGGACCGAACCCAGGGCCTTGCGCTTCCTAGGCAAGCGCCCTACCACTGAGCTAAATCCCCAACCCCCCAAGGTCTTCTTTCAATGTGCTGACTTGGGGATTAGGTTGAACAAAGGAGCAGAAAGAAAAGAAGTTCTCTCTCTGTCTCTGTCTCTGTCTCTGTCCCTTTCTCTTTCTCAGACCAGAGCTTCTTTTTTCCTCTTTGGGCATCTGCCCTCCAAACTGTCTAGTCTCATATGCTGGAACTTGCTCTGCCAGCCTCTAGAAACTCTCTTTTCTAGTCTATCATTTATCATCTATCTGTGCAATCTGTTAGTTATCTCTATTTCTCTGTTGTTTATTTTTCTATCATGTATCATTTATCTTCTCATACCTGTTATATGTCTATGTATAGCAACCATATTTATCTGTATGTGTGTATCATCTATCAATATATATCTTTCTATTACCTGACAATATTTATCTCCTGTATTTCTATATGATATATCATATATCAATATGTTCTTAGTCCATCTTTCTAATTTAATATTTGTCATCTATCTATATACCTATCACCTAATTTTTATATTTATCCTATATATCTGTCTATACCATTTATCAATTATTCAGAAATCTTTCTATTTATCAATCAATCATGTTTCAAACCCAGTTTGGATATCTTAAAAAATAACTTGTCTTCAGTCTCATTTTTAAAATTTTAATGATTTTTATCAAATATTTAGCTTTTACAGTTTCTATTTATAAATTGAAACCAACTCAATTTAGATATAAATTTTAATCAAAATCATGGTAATGCTATTATTAGGTGAACTGCAGACATTTATTAAATTAACTAGTGAGAAGTTTCTAGGGAAGAAAACAAACCTGAGGCATATTGTAGAGTCTTAACGCCAATCCTGCTTACAATCAATGTAAGATAAAACTATTCGATAGCTACATAAATTTCCCATTCACTGGCTCTTAAAATGAAGGAACTTTACTATCAAACAGGATATCAACATATATTGACAATATATTATGGTTACTTTAACAACAATGGCAGAGTTTATCATTCCCCTTCTCTTAGAGCTTGAACCATTGCTTGCAATTTGTACCTAGCCTCAACTCTCGGACTCTAATGGTAATTACATTTTCTACTTATCTGAGTTCAATATTTTTATGCTCTAAACATAGGTGATATCACATAATTTTTTATCCTCTGTGACTAACTCATTTCATTTATAGTGATGTCCTCTACATTGATTTGTATTTTGACAAAAAATAATTCTCCATGCTGGAAAGCCTAGAGTGGTCCTTGGCTAATTTTAGATGGTAAGTATGTAATATTAAAGGTTTGGGCAAGGGTAGAGCTATAGGGAATTAAAGTGGAAATTTCTGGTTTCTTTGAAGACTCAGGTTATAGTGATGTTTTGCTGAAGCAGACACAGGGGAAAGGATGTTTTGCTATAGCAAACATGTGAAGGGATGACCTCACAGACAATGGGAGCTCGAGCTTTGGTTCGCCTTGCTCTGCCTTGCTAGTCTTCGCTGAGGCTGTGCATGTATTTGTTTGCCTTACACTGTGCTGCTGAGCTTTGCTTGTGGTCACTTCACAGAGAGAAGCTCCCTAAAGAACATCCTGTGAGGTTCTTGCTGCTTCCATGGACTCTGACTGATTGGCAAGCTTTGTGGTTTCTTCTGGATTGAACGGCTGTTGCTGATCTGTGTGTAGTGTCTGCTGAGTGGATTGGACTACAGCTGCTGATTCATGTTCAGTATTTGCTAGTGGACTGGACTGAGAACAGTGAAAATTGTCATCACCTCAAAGAACTATTTCTAAACAGGTCCACTTCCTCTGTATCCTAATATCTATTTTTTCTACTATCTCTGGAGGATGGTGGCCTAGAAGGGAGGTTCCATTTAGGGATGGGTGTTCTAAGGACTTTCCCTCTTCACATTTTTTCAACTGTGGGGGTCTCTGTATGTATTCCAATGTATTTCAAGCAGAAGCTTCTCAGATGATGGCTGAGTGAGTGTAGCAGAATATCATTAAGAGTCATTTTTATGGCTGTGTGCCTTTAGCAGAAAAGTAGTGTAAGGTTTCCTCCTAGGTCCTTTGCCTAACTAGTCTCAGCCTCTTGGTCAGCCAAGCAGTGTTGGAAGGAGCTCCATTTCATGGAATGGGCTTTAAATCTAACCTCGTATTGGTTGGTCAGTCCCACAATCTCTGTACCACAGTTGCAGGAGTTCATCTTTCATGTTGGTCAATTTCATGAGGTCAATTCATTGATTGTTGTTAGTGTCTGTGCAAATGGTGTTCTGTTCTGAAAGTCTTTTCCTGAGCCAAGGAATTTAAGATCCACTTTCTCGTCTATCAGAGTCATTGTATATGGGTTTTAGCCATTCGATTTTGTCAGCGCCATTTGCTGAAAATGTTATTTTTTTTTATCAAGTTACTTCTGGCTTCTTCAAATACAGTCAGGTATCCATAGGTGTGTTGATTTATGTTCAACTCTACTGACCAACATGTTTGCTTTTATACTGTTTTTACTATTATTACTCTGAGGTACAATTGTAGGCTGGGGATAGTGATGCTTTCAGTATTTATTTTATTATTTGGGAATGTTTTAGCTATTCTTAATCTTTTATATTTCCATATGAAGCTTAAAATTGTTCTTTTAAGGTCTGTGGAGGGTTGTGCTGAATTTGTAGATTGTCCTTAGTAGGATGGCCATTCTTACTATATTAATCCTAGTGAGCTATGAACATGGGAGTTCTTTTCTTCTTGTGGTATTGCTTCTTCAATTTCTTTCTTCAAAGACAACGTTTTTACAATCTAAGTCTTTTACTTGGCTAGAGTTACCCCAAGATAGTTTATATTATTTGAGGCTATCATAATGAATGCTGTTTCCACAATGTTTTCCTCAATCTGTTTGTCATTTATACATAGGAAGGCTATTGATTTCTTGACTTCATTGTTTCCAGTCACTTTACTGAGAGTGTTTATCAGCTGTAGGAATTTGTAGTAGAATTTTTAGGGTCACTTATATGCGCTATCATATCATCTACTAACAAAGATCCTTAGACATCTTCCTTTCTAGTTTGTATCCCCTTGATCTTCTTTGGTTGTCTTATTGCTCTAGGCAAGACTACATATCATATTGAACAGGTATTGAGAAAGTATACAACCTTGTCTTATTTATGATTTAAAGGAATTGATTTGAGTTTCTCTCCATTAGGTTGAAATTGGGCGAGGGTTTGCTGTAAAGTACCTTTATTATGTACTCCTTGTTATCACAAAGGACTGTTGGATTCTTTCAATGAATTTGTCTACATTTAATGTAATGATCATGTAGTTTTTCTTTCAATTTATTTATATGAAGTAATACTTTGATCTATTTGTACATGTTGAGCCATTCTTTCATCTCTGGATGAAACCTACTTGATTGTGGTGGGTAATCTTTTTTGATGTTTCCTTGTATTTGGTTTGCCATGTATTTTTATTGAGAATTTTTGCATGTATGTAAGTAAAATTATTATCAAAGTACTGTTTGTTGTATGTGGTTTAGATATCAGGATAACTGTGGCCTTATAAAATGAATGGGGTGATGTTAGTTCTGTTTCTATTTTGTTGAATAGTTAGAGGAATATTGACATCAATTTTTCTTTGAAAATCTGGTAGAGTTCTATATCAAAACTATCATGCTCTGGGCTTTTTGTAGATGGTAGACTTTTAATTACTGCTTCTATTTCATTAGAGGTTATAGGTCTATTTAAACTGATTACCTGATCTTGATTTAACTTTGGTGGGTGGTATGTATAGAGAAAACTATTCATTTATTTTAGATTTTCTAATTTTATGCTCTATAGGTTTTTGCACTATATTCTTAGTATTCTTTGGGTTTTCTCAATGTCTTTTGTTTTGTCTCTGGTTTCTTCTCTAATTTTATTCATTTAGTTCTGTTCTCTCTACCTTGCAGGTAATTTGGCTGGGGGTTTGTCAACTTTATTGATTTTCCCAATGAACCAACACTTCATTTTGTTTTGTTTTTGTTTCTATTTTATTGATTTCAGCTTTTGGTCTTTTGGTGTTAGTCCTTGTTTTTGTTCTGGAGCTTCACATAATTGTAGCCTTCACTTCCCTTTGTAATAGAGACTATTACAGTAAATAGCAAACAATCAAAATGCAGAGTTGTACAGTCTCAATAGACATCTCTATAATGTAACTCCTGTCCCTAAGGTTCAGGGATCATTGCAGAAGAGGAGGCAGAAAGAATGTAGGAGCCGGAGGACCAAGCAGTTTGCTACAAGATTGTGTCTCCTAGGAATGCCAGAAGCTATACCCATAAGTATAGATTTTATTTATGTATTTATCTCTCTCACACACACAACACTATTGATGATCAAAGAAGACTTGAATTTGAAAGAAAACAAGATAAGATATATCAGAGGATTTGGAAGAAGGATGCAAAAAGGAGAAAATGTAAATTATAATATAGTCTTAAAAGTAAATCATTAAAATAGCAATAAAAAGAAAGTGACAAAATTAACACAAAGCTGGAATCAGGTGGGTAGTGTATTTGTATGGAAATGTACCACTAGCAGGCTATAAACTCACTCTGTTTATTATATACTTCACGAATAAAAATGCAGGTCAGCTAATATCAGTGAGAGATTCTCTGTAGGAGAGCCAACTCTGGCTGGTCTTACCATGCAGTCAACGAGGATGAGGAAGCTGAGGTCAATACTTTCTGCAACACTGTTTTCAGGTAAAGATCAACTATTTGTCAGCATCCATCCTCTGACCAGGGAAAGGCTTGATCATTCCTATGAATCTAAAGAATTGATGTCCTTGAAATGGCCGTGTTCATGACAACTACACACACTCACACAGAACTTCATTCACTTTCCATAGGTAATGGCAGAGTTCATCACAGAAGAGAACACACTAGAGTTCTTGGGGAATGAAGAACAGAGAAGATCCTTTGCCTCCATTATCTGTTCCTTACACTGTGTCCTACAGAGTGACAGGCATTAAGGCATTTCCATTCATACCATCAGGCTCCTAGCTGGATTATCTTTAACATTTATGGATTCTCTTTATCTTTGGGTTGTAAAACCACACTCCACCAACTGTGTAGTGACTAGAGTCCTCCCAAATAACATTTGAATTATATGGTTTTAAAAGATTGAAATTATAATTTGTTATCCAAATACCAGATAACATGTTTTAAAAGAATGCATGCACATTCTAGTGTTTGCTGAAGATGAGAGGACACAAAAAGTTCAGAAATCTGAAATGTGTTAGGCACAATTCTTGAATTATTTTGTAGATGTTTCCTATTCTATGCTTATGTTTTTATGTTTACTGAGAATATCAAACATTGAATTGATCCTTTTCAATCTTATGTCAGTTATAAAACTTGAACTTTTGTCATTAATTCCTCCTCAGATTCCATCCGTAAGGTTCTGTGAACTATGGTACAGTCTATAGATTTAGTCATGGCCCACGATCTCTAAGATGTTGGTACCTGATGTTGCCCTATTCCCTTCAAGGGCTTATAAGTATTAATCCTGATTATGCTTCTTTTTTTCAGACATAGAAAGTTTGAAAGGAATCATGACAATTTTAAGTATACATTAAAATTTCAGATCAAAGTACATTTAAATTACTTTAAAATGACTTGTTATGCTAAGCAGTTTTGCTCAAATAATAACACTGGAGTCAAGTGAAGGTTGGAAAGAATTTCCTTGCCATATCCTATTCCTTCCAGCTTGTAAATGTTCCTCATATTGTTTAATAGCATATCTACAATTAAATACATAGTGCATTTTATTTTAACTTGGGGATTAGCGCTCAATTTAAATGGGTTTTGCAATGTTTTCTGCTCCTAGAGGTACAGAACATTTAATTTTTTCTTAATGCTCCAATGAAATGAAAGGCTACAGAGACTTTTTTGCTTAGTGCAGGGAACTCTACATATTTTTCTCCAGTTATATTTGCTTGCCTGTCCCTGGCCAGGGGATTTCATTCAACAGAATGTTATTTTCTAGGGACAAAAGAAAGAAAGAATGTTTACAAAGTAGCAAATCCTAGAGCAGAGAAACTTTGGGCAGCTTTTCCATGTTAAAACTGAAACTTGGCAGATATGTGCACTATTTTTTCATTTGTTATTATTCCATGCTTATTGTGTGACATTTGTAGACTCTAAAGAGTTGTTGGCAGGTACTTGGGTAAAGAAAAATAAATTGAAAAAAAATAATCCCTCAGCTATTCGTGGCTTGCTGGACAGAAGCCGCACAGCTTTTTAACTTTGGGCAACAATTTACCAGGCCTGTGAGCAGATGGTCCTCAACATGTGGCACTCTTAGAATTTGTGGTTTTCAAGAGACAAGTCTCCTCCAGACATAGCAGGTGATAAATGGCTCCCCAGGTGTGGAATGCCGCCTGCTTCCTTATTAGACATCTGTCACAGAACAGCTGAACTTAGTGTGTGTCATGATGTAACTTTCACTTGATTTTCATCTCGAAAGTAAGGGCTAGTTCATTAAGTTGAGATAATAACATTATGAATATAAAGTTCCTGAAATATCTAATAGGGGTATGGACAAATCAATTATGTAGAGCTGAAAAGCTAAATCTGGCTCATGGCTTCGTGCCTACCGAGACCATAAACTTTACATTTTAGAACATATTAACTCTCTTCACAGATGAAGAAATTCAACCACAAATAGTGATATGAAATTTTGTTACTTGACAGCTGACTTTAACTCTCAGAATTCATGAGCTTTTTATTGACATATTAAAAGCCCAGGCTCAAACCTGATATCGGTTACTGTGGAGTTAAGCACAAATTGTATCTTTTCGATATTTTATTAATATCTCTGTTTCCAAAAGTTTATAATATAAACATATATTAAATATGTTTTCATAATTACAGAAGTTTAGCAGACCAAGTAGAACCAATTAAAATCTAGCTCAAATTGGAAGCATATTTCTAAGGAAGGTATATCTTGATTTCATGTATTTTTCTATGAAATATCTAAATGGACATTATTGTACTTATATATGGCCCCTGACATCTCTTGTTCTTTAATTAAATGAGTCAGAGAGACTAGGATTGCTGAAGGCTTAACATTTGATCTTGATTTTCCAAGTTCTATATATTTTCCATTTATTAGAATTTCTGATTTCTTACTAATATTATACATTTAACTTAATTACATAGTGATTCTATTTAACCCGTCCTCTTTCACAATGTTTAACATAAACAACTTAAAAGTAATAGTGAGAGACCACAGAATCAAACTTAAAATTATAAAAATTGATAAGTCATTCTACATTCTGAGATGTTGAACAATGCATGGGAGAAGTATATAGAAGGTTCAATCTTGAGTGAAGGACAATTTTTCTTGTCCTAGAAAATGAAATGAAGAAGAAAGGTAAAGATATGTGACTTGTCTCCTCGGTGTGATAAAAATACATGAAAGATGCAACTAAAGGGAGACACAGTAAGGGAAGGCACAGTCTGTCATGGTAGAGAAAGTATGGTTGCAGGAGCAGCTAGTGTCTGGAGCAGTGGCTCTCTGACAGCTGGCTGTAGTTATGACAAGTCAACAGTAGTAAATTGCATTGGAGCCCTGGACAGCCAATAGCCCATAAACCCTTCTTCAGCAATCATATGGTCCTGCATCTGCTTAAAACTGTGCCACCAGATGAGGACACCCTGTTGAAACACATTAGCCTCGAACGACAGATATCAGAGAATGAAATAGACAGAGTAATAGAAATTCACCATGTGTCCTTGCATGTATTTACTACTATAGGAAAGTATTTTGTTGAAAAATCAGAAATACTGAGAAAAGAATAGAGGGGATGACACATAAGGAACAATAATTGTTTGTATAACCTTTATTTATTTATTTACTTATTTATTTATTTTTCTATTGTGTGGCAGCACATGTAATGGTGTATTATGGGAGTCAGGAAAGAATTTTGAAAATCAGTTCTGTTCTTCTACCATGTGGGTCCCAGAGATTGAACTTAGGATAAATTTACCTGCCAAACAATCTTGTCAGCCCTGTATATAACCCCTTCTAAGTAAATATCATTCTAGTTGCTTTTTGAGTCAATGAATCAGAAAGTCTGTGAGATGATATGACATTTCTACGTCTGTATAGCTGAGATGGCCCAGTGGAACTTTTTTTAATTACTGTATTACTTATGAAGTAATGAGGAATTAATCTCATTGGTGATTGATTTTCACTCCCACCTTGAGATTTCTGGTGAATACCATCAATGCTGGTTAAGCCCCTTGCCAGCATGCTGGATTTAGAATTCCCTCAGGAGACAGCCTCTGGTCCTGTTAGTGAGGTCATTTCTAAAGAGGGCTGAGGAAAGAAGGTTCACCCTAAATATGGGCAGTGCCATTCCATGGACTGGGGACTCTGACTGAGTACAAGTAGAAAAAACGTGAAATCAGCTGAGCAGTGGGTTTCTTTGTTCTTTGCTTCCTTGTCTGTACCATGGAACGAGCATCTGAAGTCATGATTCCTTCCCAGCCGTGATGAACCTCATCCCTCAGAACTGTGAATCAAAGTAAACTGTCCATGGGTTAATTCGCCTTCTGACAGGTATTTAGCTGCAGCAAAGGGAAAAATAAAACATCACAATGTTCTACTATGACATCAGGGTTGAGGATAGTGAAAATTTTCATATTTTTCCAATTTTAGGAAAATAATGCAGAGAGAAATAGAATGATACCAGGATTTTCCTAGAGAACTCTTTCTCTCCCTATATTTTGACAGTTAATGTGTGCTTTCCTTTTGACTTTGAATACTGTTAAATAAATAGGATTTAGTATTGTGACACTTCTTGTTTTACGCGAAATTGAAAAGTTAGTCATTAAAATAGTCACTGACCTTACTAATCTTATGCTTTATTCACTAATAAAAATTTTCACAGAAGAAAAAGTTGTTTCTTTATTTAATGTCAAACCCACAAGCTTTGTTTCCTATTTCCAAAAAAAGAAAACTTTTAAAACATCAATGAAAGTATTGAAAGAACCGTATTTCGCAATTTGTTATATGGACAACTGACTTCCAAACCTTCTTTTCCAATGTGATTTTTATACCTGTTGAGAAATTGAGCATTCATTTTCTTCACCTCCACCTCAGAGTTTCAGCCCATAAGAGAGCACTTTAATTCTTATCACTTCATTACCTGCTTTCTAAATGATCCTCTGTGAATAGAACTCCCTTTGATACAATTTGAAAGTGCTTTGAAAGAAATAAATGAGATGAAGTCTCTGTGGAACTGAATGACTCATGAAATTTTAGACCTCACAAAAGCAATCAAATTATTAAAATGAAGCATTTGAAACTTCTAGAAGTGTAATAATTTTCTTATAAGCATCCTGCTTTTTTGAAACCTTTATTCCTTTTTCATATATTATATCCTGACTCCATGTTTCCCTCCCTTAACTCCTCCTAGCCTCTCCCCACACCTCTCTTCTCCTCTCCTCCAGATCAACTCCTCCTGTTTCCCTTAAACACACACACACACACACACACACACACACACACACACACCACCACCACCACCACCACCACCACCTTCACTACCACCATCACCACCACCACCACCTCCTCCACCACCACCACCTCCTCCGCCACCATCACCATCACCACTTTCCTGCATCACCACCACCACCACCACCACCTTCCACCACCACCACCACCACCAACTTCACCACCACCACCACCACCACCACCACCACCACCACCTTCACCATCACCACCACCAAAACCCCAAATGAAAACCCAAAACCAAATGAAACCTAAAACCAACTCTAAACCAAATCCCAATCCAAAAACAAGCAGTTTAGCCTTACTCCTAGGTTTTATGATAAAAGGACACTTGGTTTATTTCTGCATATTTCTATCAAAAGCCCTTTCCTAAAACTCACCGGTATCTGTCCATCCACAAGTTGAATATATCCTTGGAGTCTTCAGCTAGTTCCTACTGTACCTTGGCTGTAGGCATCCTTTGCTTTCCTCAGGTCCATACCTGTTGCAGATGTTTGAACCCGTTTCTAGTAAGGGTGTAGCTCAACCCTGAGCACACACCTTTAAACTCAAACAATGAAGGGAAAGTTATTTTGTAGGACGAAGCACCCATGTTTTAAAGTGATGTCTAATTGAGTGGCAGACAAAGTGACAAATCAGAGAAAGATTTGACAGAATAGGATATGCCCAACTCTCAGGGGACAAGAGTGGAAAGGGAAGCTATTTAAGGGAGACACCAGCAGCATGGAAATACAGTAGAGTTTATAGGGAGCTGTACAGTAGAGTTGAGAGGGAGAGTAGAGCAGCACAGAGAGGGAGAAGGAGGCAGTTTTGCAGAGAGAGTTTTACAGAGACAGATTGAAGAGAGAACAAGCTAGATACAAGACAGAAGAACCAGCATGAGAATGAGAAGGAGACAGAAAACTAGGTGAGATTTCTAGAAGTAGTCTGAGGCTAAGCAGAGCAATTCAGAGGCCAAGAGAAAAGCCAGTTTGAGGAAGTCCACTGGGAAAGGAGTTTGAATCAGAACAGCTGAGTTGAACAAATGAGTCAGAGCTCACAGAAGGAATAGAAAAGGCGAGCTTATTCAGCAGTAAGTCTCAGAGGCTGAAAACATTCTAGGACTATATTAGATCATATAGAAGCTAGAAGCTTCCAGGACTAGGCCTCTCAGACAACAATTACAATAAGAGAATGAAAGTTTCATTTACACATATCAACATTGCTTTGTTTTTTTCTGCATCTGTAACTCTCAAATACCCTTTGCCTTGTGACCTCTTCCTTGATCTGCTGTTGCTATATTGTGAAACAGATCTCTTTCTTTTAAAATCTCCTTTCAAATGTACCCTAATTCCAAACTTATACATCAATGGACCTCTCCAAAAGACACATTTTCTTTCAGTTACCCCAATTCGACCACGTGTCATTTCTGTTTTTCACTCTGTTTTTTAACACGTAATATAATTTATTATATTACATTCTGTAGTTATATATTAACAGTATAAAACAAAATCTACTTAAAACCAAGTAATTCACTGTTGTTTTTGTCATTGTTTTGCTTTTATACTTTTCACGAGATTTATTTCCTGTTGTCTTTTTAAACATAACTTTAGTAATTATTTGAGAATGTCATGACATGCATTTTTTATCATTTGTATCCCTAGTAAATCCCCCAAATCCTCTTAGATCTACTTCCCAATTCTCCCAACCTTGTGCCTTCTTCCTTTTAACATGTGATATTATTTACTTTTATTAAAATATAATTACATCAGTTCCTTTTCCATTTCCTCTCTCCAATTCCTCATCTCTTCCCATGTTCTTCCCTGCTTCACTTACTCTCAAATTGATTGCCTCACTTCACACACACATACACACACACACACACACACACACACACACACACACAGAGGCTGCTGAGTTAGTTTAGTGTTGCTTGTGTGTATATGGTTTCAGAGATGTCCACTTGGTGTCAGATAACCATTAGGGGTCTCTTCCCTGGTAGAGACTAAGTCTTCCTCCCTCAGCAGATCTTAGTTACCTGTAGATCTTTCTCAAGGAGCATGGCCTGTGAGAATTCTTTCCTCATTAGCATGTCTATTGGTATTGCCATTGTTCTAGCAGCCACATTGAATGTATTGAATCATATTGAGCCATATCATGGGAGTGTGTCCCTGTCATTTCTAGGAGACATAATCTCACAGCAAACCTCCTGGTCTTCTGGATTATAGTCTTTCTGTCATCTCTTCTGTGATGGTCCCTGAACCTTAGGTGTAAAAATTGTCCTGTAGGTGTATCAATTAGGAATGGGCTCCCTGTGATCACTTAATCTTTGTATCTAGTTGTGGTTTCATTTGGATCTAACTGGAAAGTCGCCTTCCTTCAGTCTAACATTCATAGTGCCATAGATGCTACGCAAGCAGTCAATGGAGGGAAGCAATCATTGGAACAGTTATGATGCATACGAACTCCAATGACCAGCAAGGCAAGGTATCCACAAAGGTAAATAATAGCACTCATACCTTGGCAGTAACCAGCAGCTACCAAGATGGACTTAAAGGTCATTCTAAAGGAGGTAAACGGTGCCTGGTAATAGAAATGTACCCAACTACCAGTGAGACCATAAATGTTAGAAGAGAAGCGACTACCACTATTGTAACTTTACTAAAACAGAATAGTTCTGATTTTTATTTTTTTAAAAATAATCAACCAAGTTTCATTTATACTGCCCTAATACTACTGGTTATGAAACTATTCACTTGCAATGATTATCAAACTGTGGATCACAACCCCTTTGAGGGCCAAAATCCTATCAGAGGGGTCACCTAAGACCCTCAGAAAACACAGATATTTACATTATGGTTTATAACAGTAGCAAATTCCAGTTCTGAGATTGCAACAAAAATAATTTCACAGTTGGGGTCAACACAACACAACGAACTTCATTAAAGTCTCAGAGTTTTAGGAAGGTTGAGAACCCCTGCAGTAGCTCTTATATTAATTTAGGGCCTTGATTTTTTTGTGTTGTCCATCCCCTCCGACTCTTACACTCTTTCCATCCCCTTTTCTGTAAGATTACCTGAGCTCTGAGCGGAGGGGTTTGATGGAGACGTCCAATTTATGGTGGAGTGTTTCAAAGTTTCTCACTCTCTGTATAATGTCTAGCTATCTCTGTTATTTTTCCCATCTGCTGCAGGAGGAAGTTTCTCTGATGATGGCTGAACAAGGCACTGATCTATGAGTATAGCAGACTGTCATTAGGAGTAGTTTTCTCACTCTACCCCCCCTTTTCTTTTTTTAGACAAGCAGTATTTGGTTTTACTCTATGTTCCTGGGCCACCTAATCTGAAGTTCTTGGTCACCTAAGCAGTGTTGCCTAGAAGTTACATCTTGTGGAATGGGTTGTTGGTTGTCGTTCCATTAGTTTTGTGCCACCATTACCCTAGGATATCTTGCAGGCAGAACATCACTGTAGAAAGAAGTTTGTGGCTGACTTGGTTTTACATTTCTCCTTTGAGAAAATAACCCTGGATATTGAGACTATTGACATCAAACTTAAACTCACATTAGAGAAGAAGAGCTTAGAGAGCAAAAAGGACCAAAAGTCAAATATAAGGAAACAGGGTCAGTCTGGAGGGAGAAATCACCATGTTTCTCTTCATAGAAGGTTTCAAGTGAGGCAAGTGATTTTCTCCTAGGGATGTCATAGAGAAATGACCACATTTCAGAGGGATAATTAATGGATTTTCAGGCTTTTCACATTTGGAGATACCATGTTCCTGGAAATACCTACAAAACTTAGTTATGATGCGATATCTGACCTTCTGTACATAGAACCTCTCCTTTCTATGTTGTGCCCATCACATTTTAAGTGGATACTCCTATAGTGCAGGTGATTTTTCAAGGTGGAAAGATATATTTAATACATAATACACTTGAGCAAAGAGTTTTGATAATTGTCTTCTTGTAGTTGTAGTTCTTGTAGTCTATCTATCTATCTATCTATCTATCTATCTATCTATCTATCTATCTAATAGGAGATTGCCTTCGTCCTCTTTTCTTCCCATTTTTTCATGCCATCAGTAGAGTCAAAGTTCCTTTATATTAGAAGAGTAATAGCATCATATACCAAATTACACTAAATTTAAAAGGTTGTTCGGAACTTATACAGAAGCTTTGAGGCTTGCATTACATGTAATATTTTCTCAACTACTTCAGTTTGAATATTGTATACTTCATACCCTTCATGGTTGTTAAGATACTCTACAACGTTATAAGCTGCAGATAATTGTTAGCAGTGAAAAATAATTCCTGTCTCTGCATTTGCAGATAAATTCTGTCATGTAGACATTCAATTGACCTGTTTGCTCCATTCTGGAAGAAATCTTTTTCATACCACTTATAAATTAATTTCAGAATTTCTATACCCAAATTGCTCTTTAAATTTTTTCCCTTATATTGTTCATGAGGTTTCCTTGATCCTCTTCTTGGTGCAGTAGTTAATAGAATGTGGAACCCATCAATATCACAATTAGCAGTAATCTTCGTAAAACTCTGAGTAAAATAAAAAAAAATTATGCTAAGTTCAGTTTGTAGCTTCGTGTTTGGAAATTGTATTGGATATTAAATCAAGGCAAACTGTCTTACGGGTTTAATTTAGACTTTGATTCTTATATCCCCCTTCTATTTATTTTATCTCATTTTTGATTTGCTTTATTTTCCTCTAGATAAACAACTGTATGACATATAATTTAATGAGAACTGTGAAAATTTCTCTCCTGAGCACTATTTGCATTTTACAGAGTGTTTAGATTTCTTGCTTGCCAGTCTCTCTGCAGCACTGTGCAGAGGGGCAGGCCATGCCAGGACTCCATCCTGAGCACACAGAAGCATAGACAGTGAGCTAGCTGGATTACTGATCGACTAAATAACTACAGTTGACTTCCAAATACACACCCAAAACAAATAAAAATATCATCTGAATTGTCTTTTTGACTTTGTTTGTACATGTTTTCTTCCCCCCCCTTAGATGCTTAATCACTTAAACTAAGTTAAGGGGAGTCTTTTATAGCTTTTTAAACTCAGTTCCTTGCAATCACTTGTTTTTCAAGAGTAATGTTCAATTTTATAAATAAGTAACTCTTTTGAAATCAGTCTCCCTGAATGAGCTGTTGATGACTCTGAGAGGTGTCCTTGTTTTATTGAAGCGAGTACTGATTGTTATTTGTTTTTGAGGAAATATTTATTTATGTAGGATTTCAAATATCTAAATGTTTTTCCTCCCTTTGTCTTACTTTGTCTCTGAAAAGTAGAAGGTATTTTATTCTGACTTCCACAGAAGAAGGAGGCCTTTCAAACTTCACATAAGTTTTTCTTCATAAAAATATAAAAAATAAATTATGTTATCTACAATTATAATTTAACTATTTAGTTATGTACACATTTGTTAACCAATGGACTTTTCCATCTCGTTGCCTGTAATGTTCTTTTTCTACAAACACTAGGAAATACTATATTGATCCTTTATATACTCTGCTTAGACAATGACTATATAGAAGATAAAAAGAAATGAATAGAAAATGTATGCACTCATAGAGTATATGCTCTTGTGAGAAGAATATAATTGTATTCTTTAAATCCTGAAATTTATTTTCAGTATATGAAAGAGGAATGTATAATAAGATTGCTGGAAGAATATGCACTTTTCCTTGACAAAAATCCAATTCTTGTAGCATCTGTAATCTTCCATTTTACACTGTTTTACACCTAGGTACATGTTAACCTGGGTTTTGTTTGGAAGAATGGTCTACAGAATTAGAAGCAAGACATGAACCAAAGCTCAGAAAATATATTAGACAGTAAGCAAAATAAAGTACCTGATGCACACTAGTAAGGAAGTCTGAACATATTAGACTTCCATGGCCAAATTTAGAATTATAGATAACCATAACAGTAAAAAGTATAAGTTTCATGGTATGCATATCACATTGTTTTGAGGCAAGTAAAATTTATCGTTATTCACAGACAGCTGAATATTTATTGAGGATTTACAAAATTATTTTTAGAAATTTTCAATTTAAAATTCATGTTTGTCATGTCCTAAGTTGTAAAAAATGTTCAAGTAAAAAATTCCAAATTGATTAGACATAAAACTTTTTATTGTTGTTTGAATTTGAATATTTTATAAAATTTTAAAAAAATACAATATGTGTTCCTGAGAGATAGGGTAGATAACCCAGAAATGTTGAACAGAACCAAGCATGACTGGCAAAAAAAAAGTGAATGAAATGGTTTTAAACGATATTCTGCTATACTCACAGAATAAAGCATAGCCAAATTATCATCAGAGAAGTTCATCCAACAACTGATGACAGAAGATGCAAAGACCAACAGCCAAATATTAGGTGGAGATCAGGTACTCTGAGGAAGAGGGGAAGGAAGGCTTGTGGACACCATGAGAACAAGGCCCATAGGGTCCACTGATCAGGGCTCATAGGGGCTTTGCAGAGACTTGGTGACAATCAGGGAGCATGTGAGGGTCAAAACTAAAATCTCTGCATATATCCTAAGATTGTATAGCTTGGCATTCTTGTGGGTTTTTTTCCCCGACTCTTGCTCTTAGTACCCTTGTTGTCCTGCTATGTTGCCTTGTGCAGCCTTAATTTGAAGGTATATGCCTAGTCTTATTTTAACTTGCTATGCCATGATCAGTTGATATCTCTGGGAGGCCTGCTCTTTTCTGAAGGGAAATGAATTTGGGGCAGGTGATAGAAGGTGACAGGGAGGGACTGAGAGGAGGGGACGAAGGAAAATGTGGTACAGATGTAATATATGAGAGAAGAATAAAGTACAAAAAAGGGAGAGATATTACTTTCCAAAGACCAAAAATAATAATGATTTTTATCATAAGGTTCATCATAGTTTACCATAGAGAATATAAAATGGAAAGGTCTTCATCTGATAAATTCTTATTTATTAATTTTCTTCAATTGTAAAGTTCTTCAAATTAGAATGTAGCATATACAAGCTGAGCTGAAAAATTTCATGAATAGTCTTATTTACTTTTAGAAGTGATTATAGTTCAACATTGTAGTTAATGTGTAGGTAAATGTCCTATAGGAGTCAAATTCTTCCTTTAAAGGAAAAGTGAAGTAGCTCTTCCTGTCTGAAATACAAATTTGCACTTAATTAAATGTTAGCAAGCAGTTATTTTCTGATGTGCTTTTTTATGTGCTGTGGTACCTAGGCATTGGGTGGAGGCAATGATATCGCCAAAGAAGTAGCTTGTAGCTAGAGCAGTAAGGCAAGAAATCATGATGAATATGCTGTGAAGGCATTAGAAAAAATAGCTAATTTATCCATAATTATGTGGAGGCTATTTTTGCCCTCACATCAAATTAAATTATGAACACCTGCCTCCTTTTCCTTGCTATTCTGCTGAGAATTGCCAGGGTGATAAAATCAGTTCATCCTAGAAACACAGTTGGCAATCGTGGTTAAAATTTGAAATTTTGATCTCATTCTTTTACCTTTTTTTTATCTTTTATTTTTGTGGAAAATTCTTGAGGTTTGACAAAATTAATACTTTTTATTCCTTAGGTAAGACATAAAAATAAATATTTCAAAATAAATCAGAAAATATTCTTAGATGAATGACAGATATATAATTACAGTTTGCTTTTAAGTATTATTTTAAACATTAAACAGTGAGTGAGCAGGGCAGATGAAGGGCATTAAAGTTGATTTGTTGGACTGAATAAAAAAACATTTGTTTATTATGTCTGTAATGACTAATGCTGGCCAAATATTCACTGAGGTGGGAAATTTATTCTTCTTTTTAAATACTTAAAAAAACCCAGATTTATTTTGGCTCAGAAGGTTGGAGGCCAAATTGGCAGATTATATCACAATATGACAGTTGACATTTCATGTTGGGAGCATCTGAAAGTGGCCAGGGCCATGTGTGCAAGGGAACACAAGGCAAGAGAGACAGGAGGCTGGGGAGGGGCAGACATCCACTTTTTTAATATGAAAAGACTAAGACTTCTTTAAAAACACATGCTAGATTAAAAAGAAGCTTAGAGATCATATTTATTTAAGAATAAAAGGGAATTAGATTGTTTTATTTTACTACACAGTTAATATGCATTTGCTATAATGAATAATCAGGAATAGACATGAAATGAAAACAGCAACAACCAGAAAACAAAATAGAAAAAATAAAAACCAAAAAAAACCACCCTCATTCCAGCACATTAAGGCACCAATGTGGAATATCTTTTTAAGATACATATAGAAGACGCTTATGGTCACATAGCACATTTGTCTGTCCTGCTCCAAGGAAGCAAATCCACATTGCCACAGACCTAATCTACATGAAATATTGATGAGTTACAGTGATCTCCATAGGATTAATGATGCCATGAGAGTTAAAAAACACTTTATATTTATAATATTAATAAATAGTTTCTAAACAGTTTCCTGGCATTCAAGACAAATATTCAAATTATTTCTACATGCTTTCTTAACAAATGTACATGCTTTTATTTGAGTTAAAATAGGAAAATTACATACTATGGAAAAGGTGCATTTTAAAAGAAATTGTATAAGCACTGCACAGCCAAATAGCAGTGAAACCACTTTAATATGTAAAGAAAGGGAACCAATGACTTGGGCCTCACTATTCTCAGGATGAATGATTACTGAAGTAACCTGAAAAGCAGCTCTAAGACTGGACTGCCTCTCACACTGGTACATGAGTGCAGATCAGAAGCAGAAACTGCTTCCCATGCAGGCATATGATACCCAGGCCAGTGGCACAGGACTGTCTCCCATGCAGGTAGATGATTGCAGGCCAGAGAACAATAATAGAATGTGGAAATACCCTTGAATGCATTGGTATAGGAGACAATTTCCTGAAGAGAACAATAATGGCTTAGACTTTAAGATCAACAATTGATAAATGGGACTTCATGAAACTGCAAAGCTTTTGTAAGGCAAAAGACACTGTCAATAGGACAAAACAGCAGCCTACAGATTGGGAAGAAGCTTTACCAACCCTACATCTGACAGAGGGCTAATATCCAAGATTTATAAAGAACTCAAGAAGTTAAACATCAACAACCTAAATAACCCAGTTAAAAAATGGGGCACAGAGCTAAACAGGGAATTCTCAACAAAGGGGAGAATTCTTACTGAGAAGCACCTAAAGAAATGTTCAAAGTCCTTAGTCATCAGGGAAATGCAAATCAAAACATCTCTGAGATTCCATCTTGCACCAGTCAGAATGGCTAAGATAAAAAACTCAAGTGAATGCACATGCTGGTGATGATGTGGAACAACAGGAACACTCTTTCATTGCTTGTGGGAGTGCAAACCTGTACAACCACTGTGGAAATCAATTTAGTGGTTTCTCAGAAAAATGGGAATAGTTTTACCTGAAGAACAAGCTGTACTTCTCCTGGGCATATACCCAAAAGATGCTCCACCATCCCACAAAGACACTTGCTCTACTATGTTCATAGCAGCTTTATTCATAGTAGCCAGAAACTGGAAACAACCTAGATGTCCTTTAACTGAAGGATGGATAAAATATTTGTGGTACTACACAGTGGAATATGATTCAGCTATTAAAAACAAAGATACCATGAATTTTTCAGGCAAATAGATGGGACTTGAGAACATCATCCAGGTGAGGTAACCCAGTTCCCAAAGGATATGCATGGTATATACTCACTTATAAGTGGACATTACCCGGAAAATACAGGATACCCATGCTACACTCCACAGTCCCAAAGATGCTAAACAAGAACGAAGGTGCAAGCGAGGATGAGGATGTTTGAATGTCACTTAGAAGGGGGAATAAAATAGTCATGAGAGGCAGATGGAGGGAGGGAAATGGGTGGGGAAAGGGATGGAAAGGGGATGGGGAGTTTCCGGATCAGGTGTGAGGAGGGACAGGAAGGATGGCCAAATGGCCATGAGAATGAATGGAAGTATGCAACTGACAAGGGTGGGGAGGTGGAGGGCAATTCCAGGAAGGAAAAGAACCAGGATAAGGGAGGTGTCCAAGAATCAATTGGGGTTTCTAGCTGTGACTCACAGCATTGGAGATATGGAGATGGAGAGATCATCTCCTGAAACCAGGCAGTAACGCCAATGGAGAAATAGGGACATCAACCTACCCGCAAAACTTTAAACCCAAAATTTATCCTGTCTACAAGAAATGCAGGAGTGGTGGATAGAACAGAGACTGAGGGAATGGCAAACCAATAACTGGCCCAACTTTGAGACCCATCTCATGGGCAAGCACCAATCCCTTATACTATTAATAATACTCTGTTATACTTGCAGACAGGAGCCTAGCATGGCTGTCCTCTGAGAGGCTCCATGTAGCAGCTGATTCTGACAGATGCAGATGCCCATACCCAAACAATGGATGGAGCTTGGAGACTCTTATGGATGAATGGAAAGAAGGACCCTAAGGAATAGGAACTCCACAGGAAGACCAACAAAATCAACTAACCTGGGGGTTCTCAGAGACTGAACCACCAACAAAAGAAAATACATGGGCTGGTCTAGGCCTCCCCATATATATGTAGCAGAAGTGGAGCTTGGTCTTCATGTAGGTCCTGAACAACTGGAGAAAGGGCAACCCAAAAGCTGTTGCCAATACATGGGTTATATTCTTCTAACTGGGATCCCTAGTCTGGTGTTAGTGGGAGAGGATGCTCCTAGCATCACAAACTTGCTATGTCAGGGTGGGAGGATACCCAGGAGGGAGCTCCCACTCTCTCAGAGGAGAAGGAGAGGAAGAATAGGGATGGATTGTGGGAGGGGTGTCCAGGAGGGGGACAGTGAACAGGATGTAATGTAAATAAGTAAAAACATAAAAAATTCAGGATAAGGAATAGTTAGTTTGTTTTATGTATATTTTAATATACATGTGTTGGAAATTTAAAAATATATAGCTTCTTTGTAAACATATCAATATCTTTTGCATAGCTAATAAATATATATGGGAATTAAAAAAAAGTGGCTCAAATACTGATGCTCTATACCAGAATGAATGTATGTATATACATACAAACATATATGAATGCAGATGTTTATGTAAGGCTTCTTTTCCATTTTTTTTCTAAGTTCAGTTCAATAATTTAAAAAAATTATTTTTCATTTTTATCATTATTTTCATTTATTCTTTTTCTTTTATTGCAAATGAATTCTTTTTTCCTGTAATATATCTTGATTACAGTTTTCCTTCCCTCTACTCTTCCCAGTTCCTCATGCCTCTCCTCCTATTTGGATCCATTCACTTTCTGTGTCTCATTAGAAAAGACCAGGCTTAATTGACTATTATCTAGGCTTCCATGTGTACCTCAAACAGATACTAAAATTCAATTGAATAGCAAGATAGATTCTATAATGCATTTGTTTTTCTTTAAGAAATCTTGTTACCATATACAAAATGCAAAATAGAATAGTCAGTAATTTTCAATATTATTCGAAATCAGGCTAGGTAAGTTTAACCATGCCAATGGTGTTAATATGTTGTCAGGAGCCGTAACAGGACAAGCTAATAACTAGCAGGTGATCTTCCTGAGATGGTCTGCCTTGGATTATACTATAATCTGAGACAGATTTGCTCTTATATGGCAAGGTCATAAGAGAATTCATTTTAGGAAATATTCCTGCTATTAATATACATTTCTTGTTATTATTAAACATATATAACAATAACTAGATGTTAGCCCACCCCATTTGAGCAGATCTCTGCAGAACTATGAAGATGTACTGTCTCATAGTGATGCTATATAGACAAATAGATGACTTCTTAATTCTTAATGATGATCCTATAAGAATTCCTAAAATTATCAGTGATTATTAAGCTCTCTTATAGTGGGACTTTATTTGGCTCTTTTATGATTGTCAGAATTGCAATGAGAACTCTGCCAGTCTCCCATGTGTTACCAGTTAATTGCTCTTAGTAACCAGACTTTCTCCTACTCAGTGAATATTGCAAGAGGTTGTAAAGCAATTAACCAAAGATCATAAAGGGAATTATTGCTTTATTACAGGTGATAGGACAGAAGATAAAATATTGACTGGGTTTATCTATACAAAACTTCACTAATAACTTAGTTATGGTTTTAAATCTCAAGTGAACCTGTGGAGCTGTGACAGGTGATGGATGTTTAGCCAGATAATTACTCCTAATGGATATGTGTGTAAACATTCTCTGTTGTAAACTTATATTTCAATTTATGATTTGATATTTTTGTGTGAACTTGTGATGAAGTTTTTAAATATGTGATCATGTATTCAGAAAGATGTCTAAGTATGGAGGATAAAGAGATGAGAAAAGAGTGTAGAAATTTTTTCCCTTTCCCTGCTTAGAGAAGAATTTTTTTCCCCTTAGGAGAATTTTTTTCTTTCCCTACTTAGAAGAATTTTTCCCTTTTCCCACTTAGGCTTTTTCTGCTTCCCCCACTTTTTCTTAGATAGCCTTAATGGGGAACTTTTTACAACTTAGTAATAAACTCTATAATCACTTTTGAAAGTGTCCCCTTTTCTTCCTGCAAACTTCCTACTTGCAGGCTGAGAGTTAGGGCCACAGAAGTTCCTGCTGAGATAGTACAAAGGCTATGTACTTTATCCTTTGCTGTTTGAGGAAGAGGTGCTAAATGCCAGAAACTGCAGTCTGTTAAGTCAGGATTACAGAAGGCAGGTCAGCTACAGTAGCAAGGTAACTTAGACTTAGATAAGTAAACCTTTTGTTATTACACAGCAACCCTAAATATCTCATAAGACAAAGTCTTACCCTTGTATTTTGTAAGACCAAGTCTTGCCCTCTGCAGAGCCTCTTACCCCTCCGCTGCCTCAAGAAAAACCAACAAGAAAGAAGACTCCCACTGGGACTGGCCCCTGGAAATATATTACATAATTATACAAATATAAATACTTGTGTGATTCACAAAGGTGACTCCAATACTAACAAAAGAATTTAGGAGAAATGTATAGATCTAGTTTGCTTGTTTTTTTTTCTTCGAATTTAATTAAATTGGATATTTTTTATTTACATTTCAAATGTTATTCCCTTTCCCAGTTTCCTGTCCATCAGCCCCCTAACCCTTCCCCCTCCCCTTCTATATGGGGTTTCCCCTACCCATCCACCCTCCCATTTCCTCCCCCTAACAACCCCCTACACTGGGGGTCCAGCCTTGGCAGGACCAAGGGCTTCCCCTTCCACTGGTGCCCCAACAAGGCTATTCACTGCTGCCTATGCAGCCAGAGCCCAGGGTCAGTCCATGTATAGTCTTTCGGTAGTGGTTTAGTCCCTGGGAGCTCTGGTTGGTTGGCATTGTTCTTATGGTGTCTCAAGCCCCTTCAGCTCTTTTAGTCCTTTCTCTAATTCCTCCAATTGGGGTCCCATTCTCAGGTCAGTGGTTTGCTACTGGCATTTGCCTCTGTATTTGA
Organism: Rattus rattus; assembly: GCF_011064425.1. Classification (NCBI taxonomy): domain Eukaryota; kingdom Metazoa; phylum Chordata; class Mammalia; order Rodentia; family Muridae; genus Rattus; species Rattus rattus. The sequence goes on from NC_046155.1 coordinate 144,761,687, forward strand.
CATGTTCTGGCTGTGTCTTTCAGGAGAGATAAATACATCCGGTTCCTGTTGCATGCACTTCTTAACTTCATCCATATTATCTAGTTTTGGTGACTGTATATAAATGGGCCACATGTGAGGCAGGCTCTGAATGGCTGTTCCTTCAGTCTCTGCTCTAAACTTTGCCTCCCTATCTCCTCTTATGTATATTTTTGTTCCCCTTTTAAAGAAGGAGTAAAGCGTCCACATTTTGGTCATCTTTCTGTGTGTGTGCATCACGTGGTGTGTGCATCTTGGGTAATTCAAGCATTTGGGTTAATATCCACTTATCAATGAGTGCATACCATGTGTGTTTTTCTGTGATTGGGTTACCTCACTCAGGATATTTTCTAGTTCCATCCATTTGCCTATGAATTTCATGAAGTCATTGTTTTTGATTGCTGAGTAGTATTTCAGTGTGTAGATGTACCACATTTTCTGTATCCATTCCTCTGTTGAAGGGCATCTGGGTTCTTTCCCGCTTCTGGCTATTATAAATAAGGCTGCTATGAACATAGTGGAGAATGTGTCTTTGTTCTATGTTGGGGCATCTTTTGGGTATATGCCCAAGAGAGGTATAGCTGGATCCTCAGGTAGTTCAATGTCCAGTTTTCTGAGGAACCTCCAGACTGATTTCCAGAATGGTTGTACCAGTCTGCAATCCCAACAACAATGGAGGAGTGTTCCTCTTTCTCCACATCCTCGCCAGCATCTGCTGTCACCTGAGTTTTTGATCTTAGCCATTCTGACTGGTATGAGGTGAAATCTCAGGGTTATTTTGATTTGCATTTCCCTTATGACTAAAGATGTTGAACATTTCTTTAGGTGTTTCTCAGCCATTCAGCATTCCTCAGCTGTGAATTCTTTTTTAGCTCTGAACCTCATTTATTAATAGGGTTATTTGTCTCCCTGCGGTCTAACATCTTGAGTTCTTTGTATATTTTGGATATAAGGCCTCTATCTGTTGTAGGATTGGTAAAGATCTTTTCCCAATCTGTTGGTTGTCATTTTGTCCTAACCACAGTGTCCTTTGCCTGACAGAAGCTTTGTAGTTTTATGAGATCCCCTTTGTCGATTCTTGATCTTAGAGCATAAGCCATTGGTGTTTTGTTCAGGAAATTTTCTCCAGTACTCATGTGTTCCAGATGCTTCCCTAGTTTTTTTCTATTAGTTTGAGTGTGTCTGGTTTGATGTGGAGGTCCTTGATCCACTTGGACTTAAGCTTCGTACAGGGTGATAAGAATGGATCGATCTGCATCCTTCTACATGCTGACCCCCAGTTGAACCAGCACCGTGTGTTGAAATTGTTATCTTTTTTCCATTGGCTCCTTTGTCAAAAATCAAGTGACCATAGGTGTGTGGGTTAATTTCTGGGTCTTCAATTCTATTTCACTGATCTATCTGTTTGTCTCTTTACCAATACCATACAGTTTTTACCCCTATTGCTCTGTAATACTGCTTGAAGTCAGGGATGGTGATTCCTCCAGAAGTCCCTTTATTGTTGAGGATAGTTTTAGCTATCCTGATTTTTTGTTATTTCAGATGAATTTGCAAATTTTTCTTTCTAATTCTATGACAAATTGGATTGAAATTTTGATGGGATTGCATTGAATCTGTAGATTGCTTTTGGTAAAATCACTATTTTTACTGTATTAATCTTGCCCATCCTTGAGCATGGCAGATCTTTCCATCTTCTGAGAACTTCTTCAATTTCTTTCTTCAGAGACTTGAAGTTCTTATTGTATAAATCTTTAACTTGCCTGGTTAAAGTCACACCGAGGTAGTTCACACACAGAGAAGTTCAGGTCACAGCCAGAAACCAGAAATGCCTGGTCCCAGAGGAGTTCTGCCTTTGCTTGTCCTGAGCAGAAAAGTTGGCCTTACCTATGATCTCAGGCATCTCGTTTGTTTGTTTTACCATAATTACATTTGTCTTCTTTCTACTTAAGTACTGGAAACTATCCTAAATACTGCATATGTGCTTTATTCTCTTTTCAGAAAGATGCTATTACATGAATACTTTTCTTTCTTTTTTAACTTTTGAGACACGTTTTTCACTATGGTGGGCTGTGGACTCAAAATTTTTCACCTCTGATCATGAGTTTTGGGATCAGAGATGTGTACCTTCAGCCCCTGTTTCAATGTTCAATGCATGCACTTTTCATATGGCTCACAGAATGTATTGTTGCTGATCACAGGTCTGCCTGGTTTTATTGGATTCCATGATACTTTGTTCTGGTTTCCTCACATATTGTACTTCTCGTTTCTGTGGAATTAGTTTTATTCTCCTTTCCTTCTTGGCTATTTTTTAAGGTCCCAATCTTTTCATCATCAAAATAATACATGTCTTGGTACTTGGTCCTTCTTCCTTTAGATGAGTGTGTCATTCAGGCAGAGACTGTAACTGTCATCAATGGAAATCCTCTTTCAAACTTAAGAGTCTATAAACTCTAATATGCTTACATTTGTTTTAAACATGCCAACTTTGTAGAACTGAATGCCCTTATGCTTTCCCCTTACCTTCTATGCTGTCAGACTTCATTCATTCGTGAATATTATTATAGTGCTTTATTGTGGGTCTTTCTTTGACCCATCTGAGGCATAAATAAGGCATGGAGACATTTATATAGTTTACAGTTGTAGGCTGTTTGCTGGGGCAGTCTCTCAGCTAGTTTATCTAATTTAGCCTGACTTCCAGGCCTGCTGCCACTGTGTGACTAGCTCTTTACTTCATTCTCTGCTCAGATATCCCTTCTGTTCCCATTCATGTCTTTCTCAAATCTCCCTCACCTTTCATTTTTCTACATGTCTTTTTGCCTGGAAATTTTGCCCCAGCAATTGGCTGTAAGATCTTTATTATAAACAACCTGAAGTAAGAAAATGTCAGAACATCTTTTAGGTTGCCTAAGGCATTGAGCGCTGCCTGACCTTCATGTTTTAGGCAGGTGTGGAAGGACAAATATTTACCAGTAGGAAGGCTGGTGATAAGCCATAGAAATGATAGTACCAAAATCTTGCTTGCACTTAGCTCTCTGCAGGCACAGAATTAATGATTGAAAATACAGAAACACATCTTCATATCCAGTAAGAGAAAGTCACTCCAATAGTCCTTCTGTGAGGAAAGACCATTTTCATCACATGCTCTCCAGGATCATTGGTTTTCAAACATCCAGTTGTGGATGTGATCCTTGTCTCTATGGAATTCACTTTGTTCCCCAGATGCTGGAGATGGTAAATAGCTTACTGGTGCCATATTTATATACAAGGCACAGTATTGAGCCATGAAAATCCTTTAGAAATTAATAAAGAACTGAAGCAAAATTATCAAATTAGCAATTAGCATTTGGAATATACATTCTATAATATTACAATACAAAAGCAAATGCACCTGATTTTCATGAGGTTTCACTGAAATCACTGAAATCAATAAATAGACATTATAAGATTTTAATAGGATACAGACCTCTCATTCAGTTATAATCAAATAAAAATTTAGTATGTTCTTGAATAACAGGGCAATCTCTTCAGGCAAGTGTCAAGGTCTGAAGCCTGGACCTCTGAGTTTTCCAGTTCTGTGACCTTATTGAAGTGACATGATTTTTACGGCTTTGATGTAAATAACGCTGTAAAATAACGCTGAGAAGGTTGAAATAGTAAAACCATTTAGTGCATGTTTTTTAGAGAACAGATGATTTGACAAATATTAAGAACTATGTTTTCTTCACATTACTGTTATTCTGAGGAACACTGGCTTTGGTACTCCCATGCATTACCTTGTTTATCTCTTCATGCCATAACCCATAAGCACCAGTTGCCAAGATCTAGAAAGCTCTATGTGCCCAGTTATAATTTGCTACATTTAAGAAGTTTATATCCTGACTTATTGAAAGTTATTACTTTCTCTTCAAATCCATTTCAGCATATTTAATTGAATATATAGCTTAAGATTTATACTATGATATGTTGGTTGTATATTATAAATCCTATATATTATTATTTGTAACATTTTATATATTCATATGTGTGTGTGTGTGTGTGTGTGTGTGTGTGTGTGTGTTTTGCATGAAGTGCCCACAGAGGCCAGAAGAGGGACGAAGATCTCCTGGAACTGGAGTTCCTGATCCCTGTGACCTATCCTGTGAGTGTTGGGAATTAAACCTGGTTTCCTGGAAGAGCAGCAGATGCTCTTAACCCTTGAGTAATTTCTTCAGCCCCTAATAAATATTATTAAATAAAATTGTATATTATTTATGGTTAATTATGCAATTCAGCATTTTCTTTATCTATAATATTATATAGTTAGTGCTTTGTCAAGAACTGACCAAATATTTATATTTCAAGCTTTCAAAAGTTTATATTGTAGGAATATATATATATGTGTATATATATATATATATTTGTTTCTACTGAGATAACTCAAGAAATACTCATCTCTTCCAAATATGTGGCAATTATATTTTCCAGAAGCCATCTAAAAAAGGCTAACACATGCAAGTGAGTTTTCTGGAGATGGATCACTGTTTTGTGATGGGTGAATTCTGAGATGCAAGGTCATCCCAAAATTGCTTCTTGCTGCTAATATGCCTTTCCTGTCACTATTACATAGCCTAATGATTCCTGGGCATTAGCCCACCCCATTGGACAGATTTTCTGCAGATCAACAAGAAGATATACTTTCATATAATAATGCTGTGAGATGAATTGATGACTTCATAATTCTTGATAAGGATTTTATAGAATTTATACAAGTAATTTCAAGCCATCTATAGAATAAAAGTTGATATTAGAGCTCTGTAAACCTTCATATGTCATGAGTTCATTGCAGTAGGAAAAGAAAGGAGGATTGGAACAAATTTATGATCAAGGAAAACATTCCTTCTGGGTTAGGTGTGAAACCATTATCTGGGAACCAAAGTTATAAACTGGGAATGGAAAATTTATTGTAGCTGCAAGAACAGAAAATAAAATACTGACTAGTCTATCTATACAAAAATGTCAAAACTAATGAGGTACATGCAGATGATTTTTTCTCTTGACAAAACTGTGCTCACTTATGATATAAAAATTATTGCTTTAAACTTATAATGGACTTATGGGGGACTAATAACTGATAATGAATGTTAGTCAGCCTTTATGGAAAGACATGTAAACAATTCTGTCATAACTCCTTAAGTCTTATTGATTTATGGCACAAATTATTACCTTAAACTTACTATGAACTTAGTGGAATGTAAAAGAATTTAGAAAATCATGTAATCAATTATCCTGCTGTAATTGTTCTACCTGATAGTTGCATGAGGTAAATTTTTAGAGAAAGTATAAATACTGAGAATGGCAAAAACAATGACAGTACAGCATTCTTCAGTTTCATCCAGAGTGTTTTTTTCTGCATATGTGAATAAGGTTAGTTGGAACTTCTTTTTATCTGCTTCATCTGGAATGAGTTGAGGGATTTTTCCATGTTCATGACATTTTCTTTTCCTTTCTTTCTAGTTTACAAAGGGTTAATGAACTCTGAGCCTTTCCCTTGATCAGCAGGTGCCCATAAGTCAAAGAGAAAACATTCCAAGCAACTGACTTCTTTTCTTAATTCCCTGCTGCTAACAGCAGGAGTTAATTAGCAGAAGCCAGTGGCTTTTAGCCACTGAGTTGCAAGAGATAGTTAAATTTCCAGAGACCATCAGCTTCCACCCAAGAATAGTAAGAGAGGTACAAGGCCAGATACCATCAATCTTTCGCTGTGTCCTGCCTCGCAGTACCTGTGAAGGCCAGGGCTGGTCCCTGGCATAAGTTCTTTTTAAAACTATGCAAAAACTTAGATAAAATTGGAAATATTCATTTCTGAGAGAAAAATATAATTCATTTCCATGAATTCCTGTCTTAAAAAATAAAAATGATAGAAGATAGCCAGAGGCCACAGGACCAACCTGCCACAGGAAGTGTAGGCTGAGAAGGGACTATTATGATTTGCTAATTAAGAGAGCTGGAACTGGAGATGTAGGGTTGTAAGGAACAACCTGATATGAGAAGTCTGTGCTACCACTTGAGGCTATGGTGATGTCTGGGCCTGTGTGTCTGTAGAGGGCCATGGCTATGTCTGTGTCACAATCACAGCAGGGGTCTGTATCTATTCATGGCCTGTGTTACCACCAAAGGCCAAGTAGACATCTGCAGTGTGGGCTGCTGTCTGAGGTCATGTTGATGTTGAAGGACCATGCTGAGTTGGCCCAGGCCTCTCACTAGCCACTGCATGGTGGCACAGTAGTAATATGGCACAGTAGTGATGTGGCACAGGAGAGCTAGCTCCGCTCTTCATTTGGGCAGAACAAGAGAGCTGGCCCTGGTGTAATGAGCTGTGCGACACTACCTTTTCCACACGGGATTTTTTTCCTTTTTAATTTTTAACTTATAATTTTATTTTGGAAAAGGAGTTACAAGAGTAAAGGGCAGATATAGCAGGACTGAGAAATGAGTGGGATCAGGGTGTGTGATGTGACATTCACAAAGAGTCACTAAAAATTATGAAAAAAGTTGTTTTATACAAAATGTATTATAATTACAATAAATTAACATGTGTTACTCTTCTATGAAGTCTCAACTAAATGAAATCATTACCACCACAAATATAGATATGTTTGTATGATCTAAGTTTTTTTGAATGCTCATGAGGCATTTTGTGAGGGAAATTCAGTAAGTTTAATGTAAGTTAATATGGAAAATAAGAATTAAGAAAACGAAGCTTTATTCACCTCAGATATTCAGAAGGATATACAGTTACTCTTTATGTATTTAAAACCAATTACTTCTTTAAAAATCCTAGGACCTATTTTGTTTTTGACAAAGCATCTGGTATTAGCCTGGAAGAGCTTGAAGGGGCTCGAGACCCCTTATGAACAACAATGCCAAGCAACCAGAGCTTCCAGGGACTAAGCCACTACCTAAAGACTATACATGGACTGACCCTGGACTCTGACCTCATAGGTAGCAATGAATATCCTAGTAAGAGCACCAGTGGAAGGGGAAGCCCTGGTCCTGCTAAGACTGAACCCCCAGTGAACTAGACTGTCGGGGGAGGCGGCAATGGGGGAGGGTGGGGAGGAACACCCATAAGGAAGGGGAGGAGGGAAGGGGATGTTTGCCCGGAAACCGGGAAAGGGAATAACACTTGAAATGTATATAAGAAATATTCAAGTTAATAAAAAAAAAAGATTTAATCATAATGTCTGTTGAAATCTTTCTTGAAATCTTTTAGAGATGACAGATAATTTAATATGAGCTGCTTATAATGTTCTATTCAAATCATTTTACAAAAATGCACTAGGAAGCGCAAGGCCCTGGGTTCGGTCCCCAGCTCCGAAAAAAAGAACCAAAAAAAAAATGCACTAGAATGTTGAAAGGCAGTTTGACATCAAAATCAAAATAATCATGTATAGCATGTCATATTTCTGTGTGTCTCCTTCATCACTTAAGAAAATCTAACAACTCTTGTTTTTGATTCTAAATCTTTTTTTTTTTTAAGATTTATTTATTATATATAAGTACACTGTATCTGTCTCCAGACACACCAGAAGAGGGCATCAGATCTCATTACAGATGGTTGTGAGCCACCATGTGGTTGCTGGGATTTGAACTCAGGACCTCTGGAAGAGCAGTCAGTGCTCTTAACCACTGAGCCATCTCTCCAGCCCTGATTCTAAATCTTAAATTGTATATATACTTCTAGCTCTAATCTTTCTTTCTGCTTTTTTAAATATGACTGAATTTAATAGTTTTACAACATACCATGTAGTAATGACCACACACCATGATGGAACAGCTGTTGTTTAAGACACTTGCTATATGATACATATCTTCACTCTGTGATTAAAGAAATTTCATCATTATTTATTTTTCTACACACAGATGGCTATTTTCACATTTGAGGAAACAGCTGTGTTGACAGCACATATTTTTTCTAACACTGAGTAAGAGAGCTCCCAACAAAAGCACTCAAGGCTGGGTTGCATTTTTCCATTTCCAATCTAACTTCCAATGTATCTTGCAACTACCATTTAGCTTTATGCTCTGGGTTGTGACCGTGAGCAGCATTCTAAAACCCATTTCATCTTCATTGATTCCTCATGAAATATTCTCTGAACTGTGTATTGAGGAAAGGAAGACACATGGGAAATAGCATTCAGTCACTGATATTTCCCTGAATGTGGGGCAAAACAGAAACAGATTCTACAGTATACTTTGGCATGCTGGGCTTTTGTACTCAGTCTTAAACAAATCATATTGAATTTCCATAATAATGTATATAGTACTAGGAGAGAAATCCAAACAGTTCCATCCATGTCTAAGATGAAAGAAAATCCTAATAGTAAAGCTTTAGCTATGTCTGGGATTTTTTGCATCACTTAAAAAAAACAACATCAGTGTCTTAAAACACTAAATCCCTTTATAATTAATTTTAAGATGAGTATGGAAACATCATTTGAAACAGCATTTCAAAGGCCGTTCTAAAATATGTGAGTTGAGGTGGATCTCTTGGTTTAATCTCCATAGTATTTAGGATTACAGTTAATAGATATTGGAACCTTTTAGGGAAAATGGAAGACAAAAACATTTGAAGATGAAATGTTGGGATATGCATTTTAATTTAAATATTAAATATATGAATAAAGAATAGAGCACATTGGATAAAGAGAATGGTTATGTATGTTTATTGTGCATCACCCTGAAAATCATATGATTGAGATTTGGTGACTGTTTCCATTCAAGTAGTACTCAAGCTCTAATTCATAGACTTACTTATAAATTACAGAAACTTATTTCTCGAGACAAGAGGATTTGAACTGGTTTGATTTGCTATGTACCATCATATAAACAATATAGTTTCAAACACATTTTGCACTATACTCTATTTTTTTCAGGTTAGGAATGGTTATTTAACTGATGTTACATTCAAATTGGTATATGGTCATCCACATCATTGTGCTGCATACAAGAAATACATCTTAGCAACAAAGATATGTATTACCTCAGAGTAAAGAACTGGTCCAAGCAAAGTATTCCAAGAAGCAAACTGGGGTAGCCATTCCAATATCTAATAAAATAACCTTAATCAAAATTAATCAAGAGGTGGGAAAGGACACTTCATTCTCATCAAAGGAAAAATTCACAAAGTTAATGTTTCAATTCTGAACATCTATGCCCCCAATGTAAGGATATCCAATTTGTAAAGAACATTACTAAAGCTTAAATTGCACATTGAACCACACATAAAAATAGATGAATAATGAAATTAACCAATGTTATGAATCAAATGGATCTTGCAGATATCTATACAACATTTTACCCAAACATAAAAGAATATACTTTTTTAGCACCTCATGAAACCTTCTCCAAAATTAACCACATATTTGGTCACTGTGGAAGTCGTCACAGTAATTGAAATAACTTCTTGTATTTTATCAGACAGCCATGAATTAAAGCTGGACTTCAACAACAACAGAAAGCCTACACAGTCATGGAAACAGAACAACTCTCTATTCAATGATCACTGGGTCAGAGAAGAAATAGAGAAAGAATTCAATGAAAATGAAAGTACTACATATCCACATTTATGGGACACCATGAAAGCAGTACTAAGAAGGAAGTTCATAAAACTAAGTGCCTTCATAAAGAAATTCTCATACTAGCAATTTAAATCTTGAAAGCTTCAGGAAAAAAAAAAAAAGCAAAGACGCCCAAGATGAGTCTATCTCAGTAAATAACCAAACTCAGGGCTGAAAATTAACCAACTAGAAGCAAAGAGAACAACATAAAGAATCAACAAAACCAAGAGCTGGTTTTGAGAAAATCAACAGATAGAAAAGCCCTTAGACAAACTAACTAAAAGACACAGAGACAGTGTCCAAATTGACAAAATCAGAAATGAAAAGGGAGACATAACAATGGGGTTCATTTTTGAGAAGGGTGTCTCTCTACATTGTTCAGACTAATGTCTAACTTCTGGGATCATGTGATTTGTGCCTTAGCTGACTCTCATGCATGGCTTGTAATCAATTCTTGTAAACATACATTTATTTTCTTTTCACGGTATATGCTAAGAACAGTATAGACCACATTTCTGAGAGCAAAGACAACTGGAGATCCCTGAATTATGATCACAATATGGATGGGCAGAAACTGTGGCTGTAGCTGCCTCTTCTAAGAATGTTGGCAAGGATACTCAACCTTAGTCCAACTTTAGGGAATGGAAAAAAAAGTAATAACATCTTGGACTTCTGCTAGCTAGTCGCTGTGGCTGTTAACTTTTGGTTACTGAGATAGAAACTAAGGGAAACTAATATAGGCATGTTTATAGGAGTTTTTAATTCATGATTTTATTTTACTTGATTACTGCTCACCCCATGTCTGCTCATAGCAGAGGGAAAGACAGAAAGGGGCTAGGATGTCCTGTTAGGATAAGCCTCAATGGAATACTTCTTCCTACTAGATCTATTTTCTTGTGGCAACTGTGTCCCCACACTGCCATCTGATTACAAATCTACAGTGGGGCTAATCCCCTGGGAGAGTGAGAACCCTCACTATTCATTCAGTTCCTAGGATCTACTCCTCTGAATATAGCCTTCAGCATATGCTCTTTCTGGGGGAGTGGTGGGTTCATATCTGACCCACAGCAAAGGTCACAGTTGGGCTCTTTGCCTGTGATGGTAATTACACACTCACTTGAGATTTAGTATTTTTACTATCAGCATTTGGAGAGCCATGAATATTCAGATTTCACCCTGTTAAAGGGAGGCTGTGGACTGAAAAGACAAAGTCTTCTCCTGTTGAATAATGAGGTACAGTAAAACATGTGAAAGTTCCCCAGAATAATGTGCTTCCCTGTGGATAAAGGATAATATTCAAACCTGGGGACATCAGAACTTCACTCCATGGCTGGAAAACATAGCTTTCTTCCAGACATAGGATGATAGAGGAGGGTTGGGATTGCTGCTGTGTATGTCAAGAACCTTGCAACTCCCTCAAGGTTTTGTGGCTTAGCCCACACAGAGCTAGTTAACATACAGCAATTTATCTTAATTATGTAAGTTCTGCATCTAATTTGGTTCAGTGAAGACTTGCTGCTTCATTTAGAAATGCTTCTTGATTGTCATTATAGCGACACAGATTACATATAATTTGCCCCTTTAATCATGCCAAGTGTTAAGTTTACTTACATTGTTTAACATCAAAACCCTCAGTCTTGAGCAATTTTTTTCTTTTCTCAAACTGAAACTCTTCCATTAAACATTAACAACTAACCAGGTCTGGTGACTCAATCATGCTATTTTCGTACTTGGGAGGCTGTATAGGAGCTCAAGGAGGTCAAGGTCAGCCTGAAATCCATAGTGAGCTCTAGGCCATCCTATGTTGAAAATCAGAACTGTGTGCTAAACGAACTAACAGACAAACAAACAAACAAACAAACAAACAAACAAACAAACTACAGAAAATTCAACAAAACAAAACAATCATCTCTGGGTCTTTCCTACATCTCACATCTTCCAACTATGTGTTTTTCTCTCTGCCTAAACTAGATACCCTATTTAAGTGCACTCATAGCCCCTGCCCTTTCTGTCTGTCACATTTTGAATTGCCCAGCATAACATTTTCAATTTTCATCCCCTTTATAGTGTACATCGCAAATCTGCCTTTATTTTTAAGGCTGAGTCCTATTCTATTTTACGAATGCTCCCTGATTATTTATTCTCCGTCTGGATTGCTTCTACACCCAGGTGCCTGTGAGAAGTGGTGCTATGAACATTGAATTTCCAAAAATGCTTCAGTCTCTGACTATAGCTCTTGGGCATATATGACCAAAAGTGGAACTGTCATGCAGTATAGAAGTTGTTTGCTTTTTTGTTGAATAAAAGCATATTATTACCATATTATTTTTCAAAACATATGAACTATTTTATTTTCCCATCATGTAGTAGGTAGTCAATGCAGTAATTTATTTTTTAATTGGAGTATATCATCTTCATGTGGACTTTCTAATATTAAATGAAAAGGTTGAGAAGGCAAAACTTAATCCTTTGATTATTTGGAGGAAACTGTTGCCTCCTGACCAATGGGAGCAAATGCTATCTGATACCCCATATATATACAATGTCATTTCCTTTGATCGTCTTGTGCTACTGGCTAATAGAAAGATGATCAACATATGAGGATGACCGCAGAGGATCTGGAGAGCACCTTCACATTATCTAGGCCCTGGGAGATAGCCCAGCTGGGAAGAGTACTTACCATGAAAACATGACATTTTCATTTGATTCCCAGAATTCACTTTAAAAGCCAGAAGTTGTGATGTACACTTGTAATTCTAGCACCAGGGAAGAGGAAACAGTCACCCTAGCCTGATTACTGAGTCTGGATCTATAAGAGACTCTGTGTCTGAAAGACAAGGTGGGTGGTTCTAGATGGACACCTGAGATTGCCCTCTAGCCTCCATGTACACACAGGCACATGTGCACCTGCATACAGAAGAACACACGTGATGAGAGACCCCTTCCCCCCTCCCATGCACACAGACAGACAGACATATCACACCCACAATAGATGCCCCTTCCCACATAACCAAGCAAGTTAAAAAAAACTATGCTTAGTGTGATTGAAGACTCTTCAAAATACCGTATACTGTGTGTTAGAAAATAAACTGTCCGAGTAATGTAAAACATTAGAAGATGCAGATATAGTTACATATAATTTATCTGTTATTATACTATGTTACATTATGTCACATGATGTTTATTACTATCTTCCATCTTACAATATATGTAGAAATGTGTATGGCTACAAAAATTTGAGGTTTCTGGTTTATAATTGAATTAGTGTATATTAACTTGTTAAGCTGTGATGGATTTCTAAGTGTTTTATTTTTTTCTAGAAATATGTTTTACCTGTAGGTAAAAATAAGGTTTTTCAGAGAGTAATGGGTACAATCGGAAATTTTTTAGTTTCTTTACAATCAGAGAATGATGATTTTTATTAAGAATCAATTAGATAAGTTGTTTCTTAACATCTCTCTGTTTTATCAGCTTTCCTCAGTATAAAGCAATGTGTGAGCCTACTCTGTACTTCAGATGGTAGAGCCCATGGGATGGATTCTTAAGCTGTAGACAGTGACTCAATAAACTCTGCACACATATGTTGACCATGTCCTGCAAGACCCTGGACTGGACTCTTCCTGAATTGTCCTGGCCCTGCTGCTAAGTTCTGTTCTTGCAATGACCCTGGTAGCAGATTTGTCTCAAAGAGACAGTCTCTGTGGAATGAAATGGTGTTAGACTGGCAGAACAGTGCTAGTATAATTACTTGGGGGTAACATTCATACATATTAGACACAAGATGAGTTCAGACTTCTAGGATAGCCATTTTTGTTTCTGACACCCTAGCCTGAGCTACTACTAAAGGCTATGTATTGGTTCTTGCCTAACTGAGTTCTGTATATATTGCTGTCTGTGGGCTGTAGTAGGTTGTGGTAATGGGGCTGGAGATGACTATCTTTGGCTCCATTCATGAGCTCTGCACACAACCATCTCACACTGTGCATTTTGTGCCACATAGCAAGCTGCTCTTCTCCTCCACTGTGGGCTTTGTAGATTATACTCTTTCAAAACCAAACACCTTTCCCATGAGTATTCTGTCTAAACGCACAGTAGATTGGTGACTTCCAAGATTTTAAATCATGTAGGGGAAGTAATAGACAACCTCATACAAATGGAAGCAGTGTTCCTTTTCCACCTGTTCAGCCTAAAACCCACCCCACTGACTTTTGAAATGTCACCAATGCTGTGAGGAAGTGCAGAGCATTCGAGGGTTGCCATGATTACAACTTACTCTGTAAAATGTTTATTTTACGACATTTCAGGAATGAATCTGTGATCACCATAATATACGTTATTTGTTTTTTGTATTGTCTTCAAGTAAATTTGTACTTTTGTTATTGTCCACATAGTACAATAAAAGCTTTTAATTAAATTATTGAAAGCCAATATTTATAATGAATGGTACAGATTCATGAAAACAAAGTAAACCATATTAAGTAAATGGCATCAATTCACTTCAGAGACAAGAAGATTTGTACTGTTAAAACAAAAATACAGATTCTTTATGCACAGTAATATTGGGGAACATGAAACAAACTCCCATGTTGTTTTATGGGCTGTTTGTTTAATTTGTTTATTTTCCATTGTTTCTTTGTTTTGTTTTTCACTTTTGTGTTTAATGGGCTTTTTGAAACAGAGTGGGAGAGGAGAGGAGAGGGTAAAGAGAGAGGGAAGGAGGGAGGGAGGGAGGGAAGGAGAGAGAGAGAGAGAGAGACAGAGACAGAGAGACAGAGAGACAGAGAGACAGAGAGAGAGACAGAGAGAGACAGAGAGCACAAAATCCTTTGTAGGAAGAGTTGTGAGAGGGGGGAAAATGATCAAAATACATTGTATGAAAATTGTATGACAAACTTAACTAAAAATAAAATAAACTGAAAAATCTGAATAGTCATGCCACAGTGAATAATAACAGCTTTGCAATTTTCCTTATGGAAAATTGTATCAATTCATCTGGAACCAATACATTTGAAGGTGAAGTTTCCAGAAGATTCTCAGATATGAAGAGGTAGTGTCTGGAGAAAGATAGGGCATGGGCTGAATCTAAGAGATACTTTCAGGCCATTATTTTTAATTTGCTTTGCTTAATAATTCATGTGAACCATAAATAAACATATTTTATGGTAGAGTTGTTTATTAATTCAGGAAGTATATTCGTCTGATATACTTTATGCTCCAGAAGTAGCTCTGTCATTGTGAACTATGCTCATTGCTTTCAGGATTCCTTTTGGTTTTGGAAAATGAAGAGGGCAGTGTCTTAGCAGGTGATCCAAGGGAAAGAGGGTGTGTGTACACCCATAATATGTGAATTTTGCCCAGGTAGATGGGGAGCTAAGGAGGGAATACCAGCTATGCCTTGGTATTGTGTATCTGTACAATCAGACTGCCTTTGTGACTGCAGTTGAGTAAAACATACTAAACATCAGGAAATGGGAAATGGAAGAGAAATCTTAAGCTAGAGAGTGGATTGTAGTGTGTGTTGAAATGAAAGATGTTATGTAGAAGTGGACTCAATAGGGATAACAGAGTGAAGAGGGGACTATGCAGCTCTCCCTGCTTGGGTCCCAAGGTTCTCTCTCTCTCGTTCTCTCTGGAGTGTGATCATTCACTTGCTTTAATGTATACACTTCCATCTAAAATGTTTGTGTGACTCAATGTAATTATTTCCTTTGCGAGAACAAGATCCAAGAAGAAAACTTCACCAGGCAGCACAGTGACATGCATTTTATGGGCAGATCAGGGAAAAATATATTTAATGAAGATATAATAAAAATATTAATTGTTGAATATATAAAATGTATATCATATTGTAAACAAATATTATGGGGATCAGTGGTATAGATGCTTGCTGCACAATCCCGATCTGCATTACATTCCCAGAATTCCCCAAAAGGTAGAAAAAGAGAACCAACTCTACAAAATTGTCCTGCAACTCCCACATCAGAACCATGGCAATATAGGTTGCCCCATGCACAAATAATAAATTAAAAATTGGGCTTGGAGAGATAGCTAGTGGTTAAGTGCCAACCACATGGTGGCTCACAACTATCTGTAATAAGCTCTAGTGTGTGCAGGTGTACATGCAGACAGAGCACTCACATACATAAAACATAAATAAATAAATAAATAACTCTTTAAAACAGATAAAAATTAAAGTTTCATAAAATACCAAATATATTTAATAAAACAATATTTATCAGAGAAAATATTGCATGGTATAAATTGAAGATACTGAATTCATGTACTTTATAACATTTAGTCTTATTATTTATTGAATATCACTGATATTCCTCATATCTATTTTTACAAAGCAAGAGTGTGGGTCAGAATCTTAATCTGACTATACCATATGCTCTGAGAAATCCCTAATAGATTTGTCCATGTTTGGATCATCTTGTTTAACTGATGTCCAGGTGATCTTCATCTGAAAGAAAGTATCACCACTAGTACATGCTGGGATTGCGGTGAGCATAGAGGTACCTAGTAAATGTTCAGCAAACCTGATATTAATGATTTCAATACAAGTCATATGTATATGAATCTCTACATGTGTGCAGAATGAAATGGTATTAAAACTTCCTGAAGAAAGACACAGATATGCACATTTACATCTTTATATTTCAGCTGAAAAAATTAAAATAGATAATTAAATTTTTATTATTTAATTTTATTTAATTTTTATTTATTATTAATTTTTTATAGATATATCAAAATGGTATGGCTTTTTTAGTAGCAAAGGTGGCAGGCAATAGGGGCTGGTTGTATAGGTGAAGGGTGTTTCCATTTTGTAAAAGCATTTCTAAATTCTTGCTGAAACCCAACACATTTAGACCTGGGAAAGTCACAATGTTTTCCTGTGCACAGACTCACAGACTTGTTTTTTCCCAGAAACTTTTCCAGTTTATTTTTGGTAAAGATGTACAAAATAAGTGTGCTTGATAAACCTATATATATCCCTATAGTTTTGGAGCCTTAAACTTTCCAAGATTTTCGAGTGTTTGTGGATGAATCCATCCCTGCAGTTGGAGACATGAGACCGCGTTCTCGCAATTCATCACAATGTAGAATACACCGAGTCCCCAAATTCCTTGATTAAAATTAGGCCCGATTATTCCATTATATGCGTTACTATGTAAGTAACAATTAAAGAAATAAAGAGAAGTGGTGCTGTTGTTTTAGTCTCAGTATTTCTGATTCCCCAGAAAGCCGTAGACTTACTGATGTGAAAGAGCATGCTTAGTTGTTACTCCTCTATTTTTGTGATTTATCTCCTCCGCTGCATAGACCAGTGGCTGATGAGGAAGGATCCTCCTGCTTGTTCTTTCAGCAGACATGCTATTCTTTCATTACAAAAGGAAACAAATCTTTAGCTCTGAGGCAGGTTTGAGTTAAAGCTAAACTTTTGTGAGCTGCCTCAGACATCCCTTTCTCTTTGCCACAATAGCGTCTTACAACAACGTGACTGGGCTTGGTGTCCATTAGCACCTACAATCATTTCTTTAGCTTTCACCAACCTTCCTGGATGCCTTGGGAGTGATTAGGCCTAAGTTGTGAGCATTTGGCTGGTGTGACAGAATGATGAATCCTTCAAATACTAAAATGAGGATCATGAATTAGTCTGGAGAGAGTATACAAACCATTTCCCCCTCATTTTCTTGCAATGAAGATTAGAGAAAAGAACTTTCTCAACGACTCAATTCTGCAGAGAATTAGCCAGATGGCTTGATCAAGATTACCTCCAAGAGCCTAATAGGTCCAAACTCATTTTGTTCCATTTCCAAATCTTGAATAGCTGGAATAAATTGAAGCTATTTATAGTCAATCCTCTACTTTTCTTCCCTACCTAAAGGAGAAGATATATGTCAACAGAAGATAAACCAATTCCCAATGGAATGAAGAGGGGATTTGTTTTCCATTGCCCAAGGCACTCCAGATACTAAGCCATTTTCCTCCTCTAGCAAAACCCTGTGGTATTAAAACTCAGTTTCTCAACCCTGAGATTTCACCTCACACCAGTGAGAATGGCTAAGATCAAAAACTCAGGTGACAGCAAATGCTGGCGAGGATGTGCAGAAAGAGGAACACTCCTCCATTGTTGGTGGGGTTGCAGACTGGTACAACCATTCTGGAAATCAGTCTGGAGGTTCCTCAGAAAATTGGACATTGAACTGCCTGAGGATCCAGCTATACCTCTCTTGGGCATATACCCAAAAGATGCCCCAACATATAAAAAAGACACGTGCTCCACTATGTTCATCGCAGCCTTATTTATAATAGCCAGAAGCTGGAAAGAACCCAGATGCCCTTCAACAGAGGAATGGATACAGAAAATGTGGTACATCTACACAATGGAATATTACTCAGCTATAAAAAACAACGACTTTACGAAATTCGTAGGCAAATGGTTGGAACTGGAAAATATCATCCTGAGTGAGCTAACCCAATCACAGAAAGACATACATGGTATGCACTCATTGATAAGTGGCTATTAGCCCAAATGCCTGAATTACCCTAGTGCTTAGAACAAATGAAACTCAAGACAGATGATCAAAATGTGAATGCTTCACTCCTTCTTTAAAAGGGGAACAAGAATACCCTTGGCAGGGAAGAGAGAGGCAAAGATTAAAACAGAGACTGAAGGAACACCCATTCAGAGCCTGCCCCACATGTGGCCCATATATATACAGCCACCCAATTAGATAAGATGGATGAAGCAAAGAAATGCAGAAGTGTAGATCGCTCCTGAGAGACACAGCCAGAATACAGCAAATACAGAGGCGAATGCCAGCAGCAAACCACTGAACTGAGAATAGGACCCCCGTTGAAGGAATCAGAGAAAGAACTGGAAGAGCTTGAAGGGGCTTGAGACCCCATATGTACAACAATGCCAAGCAACCAGAGCTTCCAGGACTAAGCCACTACCTAAAGACTATACATGGACTGACCCTGGACTCTGACCTCATAGGTAGCAATGAATATCCTAGTAAGAGCACCAGTGGAAGGGGGGAAGCCCTGGGTCCTGCTAAGACTGAACCCCAGTGAACTAGACAGTTGTGGGAGGGCGGCAATAGGGGAGGGTGGGGAGGGAACACCCATAAGGAAGGGGGAGGGGGAGGGGGATGTTTGCCCGAAACCGGGAAAGGGAATAACACTTTTCGAAATGTATATAAGAAATATTCACCACTGAACTGAGAACAGGACCCCTGTTGAACAATCAGAGAAAGAACTGGAAGAGCTTGAAGGAGCTCGAGACCCCATATGTACAGCAATGCCAAGCAACCAGAGCTTCCAGGGACTAAGCCACTACCCAAAGACTATACATGGACTGACCCTGGACTCTGACCTCGTAGGTTGCAATGAATATCCTAGTAAGAGCACCAGTGGAAGGGGAAGCCCTGGGTCCTGCTAAGACTGAACCCCTAGTGAACTAGACTGTTGGGGAGAGGGCAGCAATGGGGGGAGGGGTGGGAGGGAACACCCATAAGGAAGGGGAGGGGGGAGGGGATGTTTGCCCGGAAACCGGAAAGGGAATAACATTCAAATGTATATAAGAAATACTCAAGTTAATAAAAAAAAATTAAAAAAAAAAGAAATATTCAAGTTAATAAAAAAAAAAAAAAAAACTCAGTTTCTGTCCCATGCATAGACTCATTTGATTATTTGGGGGTCTCATCAAAGCCTTAAGATTTCTTACTTGGTCCCTGGGGGTAGCCATACTTGGACTGAATCTTGAATCATTCATTCTCTGTGATGTAAATTTGGAAGAGAATTAACATTGTTCATTTCAATTCTCTTGCCAGAAAAGCAAGAGTGCAACACTTTCAGAAAGTTATTATCAAGACTTCATCTAAAATTTAAGGAGTGATATGTAATGAGATGTTACATATAGGTAAGTATAGGTAATGTTTGTGTGCCTGCTAGTATCTACTACTATTCTTTTTTTTTTTTTGGTCTTACCTGTGGTCCCGAGGCTCAAGTTTTTTCTACTACTATTCTTTAGTTCTGTCTTTACCACTTGTCATCCTGGACAGCTTGAAGCATGAATAGCACTCTTACACTTGAGTTATTCATGGTCCCACTTATATACAATATATTTACATTTTACTTCCTAGATCATTAACTCCTATATGTGCTGCATATATGTGTGTATATATACATATGTTATATATGTCACATATATGTGTAACACACATTTGCTGCCATTGTTCTAAATGTATTCTAATATATAATGTTGGCACATTGAGATGCAGGAACAGGGCATGTATGAGTGATCTATCGCTAGAGTAACATGTTCCGAACATGGATCTAAACAAGGTGACTTCTCTTCTCCTATATTATGTTGGACTCAGATCCTTGAAGGACTTTGACAATGTTGAAGAAAAGGTATAGTTTTTCTACCTCTGCACACTACTCCTTCCTTCATCCAGAAGAAACTTGAAGCTGTTTGCTTCTGATTAAGGCTTAGTGGTTCCTGTTCCAAGCTGAGCTATGTGCCTCCTAAGGCAATGTGAAGATGCATCTTTTTCCTGGACTCTAAAGAGATGAACTGTTACTGGGCTGGGAAACTAGGTTAAATATATTACTTGAGGTCATTTAAGACTATGTACTTAACCTATGATCTTACTGTGTACTCAAACTCTTAAAGTTTAACCTAACTTTAGGTCATTTGTGTATATGTTAGGACTGTTAGCTTGGTGTTTTTGTGGTACTCCTAACAATGGGAGCAGGTGTCTCTCTGACTCTTTGGCCGTTCTTAGTGATCTTCTTATTGGCTTGCCTTGTCCAGCCTCAATACAAAGGCTTTCACCTTGTCTTACTGCATCTTGTTTTGTTCTGCTTGTCTTTCATCTCTTGGAAGCCTTCTTTTCTCTAAAGCAATAGAAAAGGAATGGATCTGAGTCAGTGGGGAGGTAGAAAGGAGCTAGGAGGAGTGGTGGGAGGTGAAACTGGTGGGGATGTAGTGCATGAGAGAAGAATCCATTTTTTAAAAAAGGATAATTTAGCCAACTTTACTCTGTCTTGGATTTCTCATGCAACTGGCTTTTACAACCTAAGCTAAATGCGTAGTTTTATTTTTACTACATGTATGATTCCATTTCACTAATCCAAAATAATGTATGTCTGTGTGAGTTATGGTGATTATTTCCTGAAACTGGCCAACAGATTAGAAGTAAATTTAAATAACAAATACCTTATAAACTCTGAAGCAGTATGTGGGTATAGGTTGATTACCCCCACTTCCCCTTTCTGGTTTTCAGTGATATTCTCAGTCAGTAGTATTCAGTGAGGCAGCTTCTTCCCTTGTAAAGCTATGGGAAAGATTTCTATAAAGAATTTCACATTTTTCCCAGTCCCATGGACTGCTCAATAAATATAGAAAAAAGTACATGGTTAAATCTAGATAGAAAGACAACAGATACAGGCAGATTGTACACACACACACACACACACACACACACACACACACACACACACTGACATAGGCAATAGAGACCGACACATCAGATATGCACAACAGACCACTGACAAGCCAATAACCACAGATAATAAACAGACGGAAGATAGACTGAAGACATAGGGAGAAAAGGGAAGAATTTAAATTTTGGGTCCCTCTTGGTTAAACCAACCTAAGAGGAATTTGCTTTATTTTCATTGCTAATGCAGCATTGAAATATTTCAGTGTTGTCCCTAAGGTTTCCTTAATGCATTAACAGACGCTGGAAAGCCCAGGCTGCACTGTGAGAAGTCTGCATCAGTTCATGAAATTTAAAACCTCATTAGCTGGAATATATTCTTCTGGATGAACAAGTCTAGCATATTTAGGATCCAATTTTCTACAGTGCTTTTATTTGGTATTTTATGGTAAAGATAGAAACCAACTACCTGTCAGGACTCTGGTTAGAGAATACACACACACACACACACACACACACACACACACACACACACACACACACACACACACACACTTCTACTATTGAATGTCAGTTACTTTTTCTTATACCTAGACATCGTTATCAATGATTTTGACAAGTTATCTAGAAATGTTTAAACTAAACATTCCATTCAAGTCTTACAAAAGCCTATTGCATTCCAAGCAACAGGATACATATTTTCAAAATAAGATTAAAAATGAAAACCTGTAATATAACGTTATCAAGCATCTTGCTACATTTTAATTGTTTTGATGAATTTTTACTACAGGTTTTATGACTGTAATAATTTCTATACTGTCTGCATGATGGATATTCAAACAACCATAGAATAATAAAACTTAAAGTGCGATCTGTAAAACAGCAATGCAAAAAGACCCTTTATTCCATTCCTAGGATAAAAATAGACTTTGAACATTTTTAGTAGCTTTGAAATTAAAAATTGGAATGACCCCATATGATTCTCAAATGCAGTGATACCAAGGATTATAACATTATTGACTTCAAATTCTACCCTGAAGACTAATGCCATCAGGAACCATAGGGGGGAGACTCAAGGATGGTTGCTTGTTAAGTCTCAGAAGTCATAGGGTGTTCAAACGATGACCAGAAACTGAGCCCTTTTCAGGAAAGATATAGATGGTAGTCACATAGTGGTTGTAGATTAATAATAACATCACCAGTTTATACTGTTGTCGCCAGTGTATAAATAGAAATGCAGTTCTGTTTGATAAATCAACAGTGTTGTCCAGAATGCTGTTCAAACACAATTACTAGAAGGTAATTCTTCATTCAAGAATGAAAAGTTTTCTGACATGTCTATGTTCAGAACTCAGGATATGTTCTATAGAAAAAAAAACATTCATAACAGAATCTCAGGTAGGTAACCCATTTATGTTCCACTTGTACATATATCTCCATCTTTGGACAATTCCATGATCCATAGTTAACTATAGCAATCTATTAGAAAATATGATTATTTAATTGATGATTTATGGTATATCTACAATTATCTAATCAAATTTTTATACTGGAAATTCTTAATTTTCTTCTTTCCCAATAGCTGTGATTCTAGAGTAGCCATTTAGCAAAATTTGGAGACTCAGGTTCCCTTCAAAATTTGACAAAAATTATGAATCCTATGATGAGAATATATACATATATACATATTTCAACACTGCTATCACTATAAGCTATTCATTATATCGATTATAAAACAGCTGCACATAACTTGTACACACAAACTCAAACTTAGAACTTTCCCTAAGTGAAGAGACATATGATACTTCTTAATATGTGAGTGTGGTTCCCAGATTTCACAAGATATATAGGGATATTTGCTTTTATTTATGTATTTATGTGTGCATCTTGGTAAGATTATGTGCACCACATATATGTAGGTGCTAAATGAGGGTAGAGGGTATCAGAGTCCCTGGAACTGGAGTTACATGTAGTTGTAAGCTGCCCAGAGTAGACTTTCGGAACTGAACCCAGGACCTCTATACAAGCGCTAAGTGTACTTAACCATTGCACCATCTGATCTGTCCAGCTCCTGGAATATTTATTTTTATCTACACAGGCTGAATATGTGCGGTTATTCTCCTTACTTAGAGAAAGAACATGACATTAATGAAAGAAGGAATCTACAACTGAAACCCCCTCACTCTTTGTCACAAATGATTATAGAGAAGGAATAACCATTCCTTGCTTCGTGGATTGCACTGGGCTCAGAACTGAAATAGTAACTGAGATCTCACCAACACAAATAAACCTGCCAGTCTAATGCATAAAAATGGCATGTGCTGTGCCAGATGTTAGGCATGGAAGATTATTATTTTCCGTCTGATATATCCAGGCATCAGTCTAAAATTATGCAGTTATTACATATGTACAAACTGTGACCAGGAACCCCTTGGCACTGAATTTTAAAATACCATTTAACCTTAAAGTGCATTATTTAGGACTCTGCATACTTACAGAAGAAAATATTATAGATATTACAGCTTCATAAATACATACCAAGTTTTCCTCATGGCTGATATTTTAGATCTGTTTGTACACCAACAAGTCTGCAATTAAATAAGATGTTAACATATATTAACTACCTCAGGCCCGTGCTCTATTCACCTGCATGGAATTTTATCTAATATACTTAACATGTTTTAGAATAACACATAAGATTTGTATGACATTGAACTTTGGTTAGGCTTGACTGGGAAAACACAGTAGATTATTTTATTACACTTACTTGTACTATTTAATTACTTTAGTATACTCAATGTAGGCACAAGAAATCCACAAATTTGGCTAAATATTGTTTCTGGGTATGTCTATGTAAGTTTTTTCCTTCCTGGATGGGATTAGTGTTTGAATTGGCGGAGTAAAACAGGCTTTTCTTCTCAGCAGGAGTGGCCTCAACCATTCGGTAAAGGCCTTGACAGAGTGAAAGACTGAATTTCAAAACCAGAGTTTGTGTTAATTTTAAGTTTAGAAAGGATTTTTAAATGCCAGACAACTCCAAAGTGGGTACGATGAGAAAAGAAATCATAAGGGAGAGTACAAAGCAGTTCTCAAGGTTACCCCATGTAAACAACCCACGTAGGCTCAAACGGCAAAGCCTATTCTTTACTGGTCAGGGAATATTGTTTCTTCATTTTTGAAAACTCCCTGTGACATTGACATTGTTCCACTATGGACCACACTTAAAATGGCTGTGGACAGGTTTCTAAGACAGTTTCATCTTGAACCTGATCAACAAAAATATAAATAGTCCATTTTATTTTTCTAAGAAAAAAAAGTAAATAAGTATAGAATATAATAAAAGGAGTGATTAAAGCAATGTTTTATTTGGATATGTAATTTCATTCCCTTACAAGCTTTCACATTCTTTGCTATATTTTACTTGTCTATCCAAGCCTTGGTAAGCAAATAGGACTCACTTTTTTTTTTGATGCATGAACTTACATCTTTACATAATCATTAAGTGCCTCTTTATATTCCTTTGTATTTTGACAGTTGAAACCTTTATTGACATGTTTGTGTCAAGGCTTTACTACTGAATGTTTTTTTTTTCTTATTGCATTTTTATTTACATTTTAAATGTTACCCCATTTCTCTGTTTTCCCTCCAGAAACCCATGATCCCGATCCCATCCCCTCTGTTTTTATCAGGGTGCTCCCTCACCCACCCACACACTCCCTCCTACCTCCCCGCCCTGACATACCCCTACACTGGGGCATCAAGCCATGATAGGACTAAGGGCCTCTCCTCCCATTCATGCCCAACAAGGAATCCTCTGCTACATATGTGAATGGAGCCATAGGTCCATCCTTGAGTTCTTTTGGGATGGTGGTTTAGTCCCTGGGAGCTCGGGGGAGGGGGACAGAGGGTGTGGCTGATTGATACCGTGTTCTACTTATGGGGTTGCAAACCCCTTCAGCTATTTCAGTCCTTTCTCTAACTTCTCCATTGGGGACCCTGTTCTCAGTTTAATGGTTGGCTGCAAGTATCTGCCTCTGTATTTGTAAGGCTCTGTCAGAGCCTCTCAGAAGACAGCTGTATTAGGCCCTGTCAGCATGGTATCTTCAATATTGTCTGGGTTTGGTGGCTGTATATGGGATGCATCCCCATGTGGAGCAGTCTCTGGATCGCTTTTCCTTCAGTCTCTGCTTCACACTTTGTCTCCATATTTCCTCCTGACCTACTGAATGTTTCTAATAATTGCATGTTGTAGGTAGAATAAGTATATTATTATATGCAATCCCAAGTATTTGTTACCATTTTATTTTTTTGCCATTCTATTAACTGTTTGCAGCTAGTGTATCCTTTATTAATTGCCTATGTCTGGGATAAAATTGTTGAATACTGTTATCCCTCTTCCTCCTCTTTTTGATACTCTTCCTCCTTTTGTGTAACAGCTGAATGAATTTTATATCTTATATACATTCAAATATGTAATCCAGTTCAGAATATTTAAGAAAGATTAACTCAGTATTTAATATCTGACCTTTGATCAGATATATGATTTCAGTTTCCATTTATATAAGGAATATCAAAGAACAAAATTTAAGTATTTAAAAATTCCAAATCTGATAGCAATAAACACAAGAATGAAATCTTTTAATCTGTTCTAGGTCTCAAATTTTAATAAAATATTTTTCCAGCTATTCATGTTTAATTCAGAGCTTATTCAAGACCAATATAAGATCTCTAGTTAATTTTGTAAAAAAGAATGTATGTCAGTAAGTTATGAAGAGAACAGGGCTAAGAGAATGCTGAGAGGATAGAATAATTCTAATAATTTAGCAAAAAGTGTCCAGATCTCTACAAGTTGACTAATGAAATGAACACACATTTGCACGTGCATGTGTGTGTGCGCACACACACACAGACACACACACACACACACATATGAGTTCATGTATATGTACATTGAATTGTTACAGCTTCCATGACAAATAATTCTAAGTTTAATCAGAATGAAAGCACTATGCTTTTAAGCTTTGTGTCCTGATGCAGAAAGCCCTTTAATTCATAGGGGAAATTTGATGTAGAAGAATTCAGTTTGGCAGATATGATTTGCCCTATTACAGAGAAATGAAACCATACATCCTTCAAATTCAGATGTCAGTCAATAGAAAAGGGGAAACACTACAATTCCTACAAATAAATTGTTTCTTGTTATTTCATCTATCTTCCTGCCTGCTCCAGGATGAGACTGTCACAAAAATATTTTAGAAGGGTGATATTGGCAGAAGTTCATATCTCAGAGCACAAACGTTCTAGTCATTGTCTTGAGAAAAATGAAACAGTAACTATCTCCAAATTCAATTGAGAAAATAAAAATTTGTTTGCTTTAGGTCTTAGAAATGCATAATACACAATACACTTCTTAGACAAATATACACATGTACACACACAGACATTTGTGTGTGTGTGTGTGTGTTTCTTTCAAAGAATTTGTATACATCTTGGTATGGCTTGGGATTTGGTTTCTTATTAGGATGGTTTTCTCAGGTATAGCATAAATTTGAGATTTCTAATTTTAATATCTAGTCAAGAAGGCATTTGTGAAAGTCGTCTCATGTTGTGGTAATCACACAGGTCCTGCCTGACTTTCAAAATATTCAGAATGAGGATCCTTTCCTTTTTATCATTGTGTGTGTGTGTGTGTGTGTGTGTGTGTGTGTGTGTGTGTGTCTTTTAAAAATTATTTATTTATTTATATTCCAAATGCTGTTTCCCCCTTCCAGTCCCCCCTCACAGAGTTCCTTGCCTGGTCCCCCTTCCCCTTTTCTTTTGAGAGAGTGGGATCCTCACTGGGTATCCCCCCATGTTAGCACACCAAGTCTGTAGGGTTAGGCACATCCTCTCCCACTGTGGCCAGACAAGGCAGTCAGTCCTATGTGCCAGGTTCCTTGGTGCAGCCTGTGTATGCACTTTATTTTGTGGCTCAGTCTTGGAGAGCTACCAAGGATTCAGGTTGGTTGACTCCTTTGGTCTTCCTGTGGAGTCCCTATATCCTTCAGGGCCTTCAATCCTTCCCCTAACTCTTCCATAAGAAAAGCTCTGTCCAATGTTTGTCTGGAGGTATCTGCATCTGTTTCAGACAGCTGCAGGGTAGAGCCTTTCAGAGGACAGTTACGTTAGGTTCCTGTCTGCAAGCACAATAGAGTATTATCGATAGTGTCAGGGATTGGTGCTTTCCCATGGGATGGGTTTCAAGTTGGGTCAGTTATTGGTTGGCCATTCCTTCAGTCTCTGTTTCATCTTTGTCCCTGAATTTCTGTTAGACAGAACACATTTTTTTTCTGTCAGTTTTGCAAACATATGCTTACCAGTAACATTACATGAACTGAGCAGGTTGAATTTATGTATTTAGAAGAAGGTGTGTGTTCGCGCGCGCGCGCGTGCACGCATGTGCGCATGTGTAGAACAACAATTGAGGAAAGAGGCTAGGAATTTGAGCGAAAGCAAGGAAGAGTATGTGGGAAGAGTTGGAGGGAGGAACGAGAAGGAAAATGATGCATTTATAATTTGAATTTAGAAAAAATAAAAATATAATTAGGTTAAATAGCAAAAAAGATATGAAATTATGATAGTGAGATGGAAGAAAACAGTTTCTTTTTTTTTCTTTTTTTTTTTTATTAACTTGAATATTTCTTATATACATTTCGAGTGTTATTCCCTTTCCCGGTTTCCGGGCAAACATCCCCTTCCTCCCCCCTTCCTTATGGGTGTTCCTCCCCACCCTCCACCCATTGCCGCCTCCCCCCGACAGTCTAGTTCACTGGGGTTCAGTCTTAGCAGGACCCAGGGCTTCCCCTTCCACTGGTGCTCTTACTAGGATATTCATTGCTACCTATGAGGTCAGAGTCCAGGGTCAGTCCATGTATAGTCTTTAGGTAGTGGCTTAGTCCCTGGAAGCTCTGGTTGCTTGGCATTGTTGTACATATGGGGTCTCAGCCCCTTCAAGCTCTTCCAGTTCTTTCTCTGATTCCTTCAACGGGGTCCTGTTCTCAGTTCAGTGATTTGCTGCTGGCATTCGCCTCTGTATTTGCTGTATTCTGGCTGTGTCTCTCAGGAGCGATCTACATCCGGCTCCTGTCGGCCTGCACTTCTTTGCTTCATCCATCTTGTCTAATTGGGTGGCTGTATATGTATGGGCCACGTGTGGGGCAGTCTCTGAATGGGTTCCTTCAGTCTCTAAGAAAACAGTTTCTTAAACAAATATGAAGGTTGCTTAAGTACCAACTGAGTGGAGGCCAGAGATGGAGATGAAACACGTAAGTTAGCTTTTATGATTTACACAGGACACATTTTGGGTTGGAAGATTTGTGGGTAGGTTGCTGTCCTTATCCTCCAGTGGGGAACTGCCTGGTCACAGGAGGTGGCCTCTTCAGGTTTCATGTTCTACTCTGTGTGCCTTTTAAAAATATATTCTCTTTTGTGTTTTATTAAAAATAGTTTTTTCTCACGTAATAGATCCTGATTATGGCTCTGCTGGAGCCATTCCTCTTCTGCCTCTCACTAGAAAACAAATAGCCTAAAAGGGACAATAATAAAATAAAATTTAAAATAAGATAAATCAAAAATTAACAATTTGGAATTGGACAAAACAAACAAACAAACAAACAAACAATCACCAGGAAAAGAGGCCAAGAGACAGCACAAGAAACAGTTCCACTTGTTCCCACAATTCTCATGGCAGTGGAAGAGAGGGAAATAGATCCTATTTATCTTAACGAGTGTTGTTTTCAAAATCCAATGACGTTAGGTTTGATTAACACACATTTAAAATAGGTATGAATTAACAAATAAAAGACATTATTAGTTGTGAATATTTAGGTTAGAGGAAAACTGCGTTTGAAGATAATACATTTAAAAGAATTAGTGATATTTAAATACATTTCAAACTAATTTTAATCTTCATGAAATATAATGTAAAAAAACGTAAGTTGACAAAGTTAAGTTGCTAATATCGTTGGCCCAGGTTTCTTTATTAATCACATGAAATTTGCCCATACTTCACAAGACCATAACTCACAAAAAATAATCTAGGTCATAATTTAGTACAACTTCTTTTTTATAATTTACAAAATCATACTTCAAATAGCATCAGGATGTCTACTATGGTTCCTGATCCTTACATGGCTTGTTACTGTGGTAATTCTGAAGAAGCATAATGTATCATTGGGCTATGATAGGAAAACAAAGAATTAGTAATTTGCTGAACCAATTGCCCATCACCTTTGGGGAACTACTTTTCCCCTTATATGTATTATTTTAATCAATTAATACTTACAAATGTTTTACAGTTTCTGAAATACTAGAAAAATATCAAACAAAGCAAAGTATGAAAGCATAAGTTGTATTAATTTTGTAAAATACCATAACCTGTAAATAGACATCTGTATATCTTCATAGATTTGTATGTAAAGAAGGTTATTTGTCAAATATGCATGCATTCACATGTAAATGAATATTTTATATGACTATGTATTTCTGCCAGATTTGTTACAGGCACATGCCAAATAACCATAAGGGATACAAAATTATATTAAAATGATAATATCAATAATTAAATACTACATTAAATAGGACTGAAGATCTTTCTGTGCCACAAATTTTTTTTTTTTATTAACTTGAGTATTACTTATATACATTTCGAGTGTTATTCCTTTCCGGTTTCCGGCAAACATCCCCCTCCCTTCTCCCCTTCCTTATGGGTGTTCCCCTTCCCACCCTCCCCCCATTGCCGCCCTCCCCGCCACAGTCTAGTTCACTGGGGGTTCAGTATTAGCAGGACCCAGGGCTTCCCCTTCCACTGGTGCTCTTACAAGGCTATTCATTGCTACCTATGAGGTCAGAGTCCAGGGTCAGTCCATGTATAGTCTTTAGGTAGTGGCTTAGTCCCTGGAAGCTCTGGTTGCTTGGCATTGTTGTACATATGGGGTCTCGAGCCCCTTCAAGCTCTTCCAGTTCTTTCTCTGATTCCTTCAACGGGGGTCCTGTTCTCAGTTCAGTGATTTGCTGCTGGCATTCGCCTCTGTATTTGCTGTATTCTGGCTGTGTCTCTCAGGAGCGATCTACATCCGGCTCCTGTCGGCCTGCACTTCTTTGCTTCATCCATCTTGTCTAATTGGGTGGCTGTATATGTATGGGCCACGTGTGGGGCAGTCTCTGAATGGGTTCCTTCAGTCTCTAAGAAAACAGTTTCTTAAACAAATATGAAGGTTGCTTAAGTACCAACTGAGTGGAGGCCAGAGATGGAGATGAAACACGTAAGTTAGCTTTTATGATTTACACAGGACACATTTTGGGTTGGAAGATTTGTGGGTAGGTTGCTGTCCTTATCCTCCAGTGGGGAACTGCCTGGTCACAGGAGGTGGCCTCTTCAGGTTTCATGTTCTACTCTGTGTGCCTTTTAAAAATATATTCTCTTTTGTGTTTTATTAAAAATAGTTTTTTCTCACGTAATAGATCCTGATTATGGCTCTGCTGGAGCCATTCCTCTTCTGCCTCTCACTAGAAAACAAATAGCCTAAAAGGGACAATAATAAAATAAAATTTAAAATAAGATAAATCAAAAACTAACAATTTGGAATTGGACAAAACAAACAAACAAACAAACAAACAAACAATCACCAGGAAAAGAGGCCAAGAGACAGCACAAGAAACAGTTCCACTTATTCCCACAATTCTCATGGCAGTGGAAGAGAGGGAAATAGATCCTATTTATCTTAACGAGTGTTGTTTTCAAAATCCAATGACGTTAGGTTTGATTAACACACATTTAAAATAGGTATGAATTAACAAATAAAAGACATTATTAGTTGTGAATATTTAGGTTAGAGGAAAACTGCGTTTGAAGATAATACATTTAAAAGAATTAGTGATATTTAAATACATTTCAAACTAATTTTAATCTTCATGAAATATAATGTAAAAAACGTAAGTTGACAAAGTTAAGTTGCTAATATCGTTGGCCCAGGTTTCTTTATTAATCACATGAAATTTGCCCATACTTCACAAGACCATAACTCACAAAAAATAATCTAGGTCATAATTTAGTACAACTTCTTTTTTATAATTTACAAAATCATACTTCAAATAGCATCAGGATGTCTACTATGGTTCCTGATCCTTACATGGCTTGTTACTGTGGTAATTCTGAAGAAGCATAATGTATCATTGGGCTATGATAGGAAAACAAAGAATTAGTAATTTGCTGAACCAATTGCTCATCACCTTTGGGAACTACTTTTCCCTTATATGTATTATTTTAATCAATTAATACTTACAAATGTTTTACAGTTTCTGAAATACTAGAAAATATCAAACAAAGCAAAGTATGAAAGCATAAGTTGTATTAATTTTGTAAAATACCATAACCTGTAAATAGACATCTGTATATCTTCATAGATTTGTATGTAAAGAAGGTTATTTGTCAAATATGCATGCATTCACATGTAAATGAATATTTTATATGACTATGTATTTCTGCCAGATTTGTTACAGGCACATGCCAAATAACCATAAGGGATACAAAATTATATTAAAATGATAATATCAATAATTAAATACTACATTAAATAGGACTGAAGATCTTTCTGTGCCACAAATTTTTTTTTTTATTAACTTGAGTATTACTTATATACATTTCGAGTGTTATTCCTTTCCGGTTTCCGGCAAACATCCCCCCCCCTTCCTTATGGGTGTTCCCCTCCCCACCCTCCCCCCATTGCCGCCCTCCCCCCAACAGTCTAGTTCACTGGGGGTTCAGTATTAGCAGGACCCAGGGCTTCCCCTTCCACTGGTGCTCTTACAAGGCTATTCATTGCTACCTATGAGGTCAGAGTCCAGGGTCAGTCCATGTATAGTCTTTAGGTAGTGGCTTAGTCCCTGGAAGCTCTGGTTGCTTGGCTTTGTTGTACATATGAAGTCTAGAGCCCCTTCAAGCTCTTCCAGTTCTTTCTCTGATTCCTTCAACGGGGGTCCTATTCTCAATTCAGTGGTTTGCTGCTGGCATAGCCTCTGTGTTTGCTGTATTCTGGCTGTATCTCTCGGGAGAGATCTACATCCGGCTCCTGTCGGCCTGCACTTCTTTGCTTCATCCATCTTGTCTAATTGGATGGCTGTATATGTATGGGCCACATGTGGGGCAGGCTCTGAATGGATGTTCCTTCTGTGTCTGTTTTAATCTTTGCCTCTCTCTTCCCTGCCAAGGGTATTCTTGTTCTCCTTTTAAAGAAGGAGTGAAGCATTCACATTTTGATCATCCGTCTTGGGTTTCATGTGTTATAGGCATCTAGGGTAATTCAAGCATTTGGGCTAATAGCCACTTATCAATGAGTGCATACCATGTATGTCTTTCTGTGATTAGGTTAGCTCACTCAGGATGATATTTTCCAGTTCCAACCATTTGCCTTTTAATTTCAGAACTCGTTGTTTTTGATAGCTGAGTAATATTCCATTGTGTAGATGTACCACATTTTCTGTATCCATTCCTCTGTTGAAGGGCATCTGGGTTCTTTCCAGCTTCTGGCTATTATAAATAAGGCTGATACGAAACATAGTGGAGCACGTGTCTTTTTATATGTTGGGGCATCTTTTGGGTATATGCCCAAGAGAGGTATAGCTGGATCCTCAGGCAGTTTAATGTCCAATTTTCTGAGGAACCTCCAGACTGATTTTCAGAATGGTTGTACCAGTCTGCAATCCCACCAACAATGGAGGAGTGTTCCTTTTCTCCACATCCTGCGCCAGCATTTGCTGTCACCTGAGTTTTTGATCTTAGCCATTCTCACTGGTGTGAGGTGAAATCTCAGGGTTGTTTTGATTTGCATTTCCCTGATGACTAAAGATGTTGAACATTTCTTTAGGTGTTTCTCAGCCATTCGGCATTCGTCAGCTGTGAATTCTTTGTTTAGCTCTGAACCCCATTTTTTAATAGGTTATTTGTCTCCCTCTCTAACTTTTTTGAGTTCTTTTGTATATTTTGGATATAAGGCCTCTATCTGTTGTAGGATTGGTAAAGATCTTTTCCCAATCTGTTGGTTGCTGTTTTTGTCCTAACCACAGTGTCCTTTTGCCTTACAGAAGCTTTGCAGTTTTATGAGATCCCATTTGTCGATTCTTGATCTTAGAGCATAAGCCATTGGTGTTTTGGTCAGAAATTTTCTCCAGTGCCCATGTGTTCAAGATGTTTCCCCACTTTTTCTTCTATTAGTTTGAGTGTATCTGGTTTGATGTGGAGGTCCTTGACCCACTTGGACTTAAGTTTTGTACAGGGTGATAACCATGAGTTGATCTGCATTCTTTTACATGCTGAGCTCCAGTTGAACCAGCACCATTTACTGAACACTATCTTTTTTCCACTGGATGGTTTTGGCTCCTTTGTCAAAAATCAAGTGGCCATATGCATGTGGCTTCATTTCTG